>NC_080477.1:5312500-5612500 GCF_030265055.1 Doryrhamphus excisus
GCAGTTTTTAAATCAAAGTTTTTATTATTAAGGGAAAAAAAAAACTCTACATGGCCCTTTGTGAAAAAGTGATTTCCCCCATAAACTTAGCAACTGGTTGTGCCACCCTAAGCAGCACCAATAAGCGTTTGCAAAAACTTGTAATGAGTCTCTTACAGCCTTGTGGAGGTATATTGGCCCGGTTGTAATTCAGCCAGATTGGAGGGTTTTCCAGCCTGAACCACCTTTTTACGGTCATCTCAATAGGATGCAGGTCAGGATTTTGACTAGGCCACTCCAAAGTCTTTTGTTTTTATTCAGAGGTGGACTCGCTGGTGTGTCATTGTCCTACTGCAAGTGCTTCCATTTATCACAGCAAGTCTTTCAGGTCATGAACCAGCAAAACCGCCCTAGACCATCACACTACCACCACCATATTTTATCATTTGTGCATAATGTTTTTATTTTAAAAATATTATAATTCGTTTGATGATCTGAAACATTTAAGTGTGACAAACGTGCAAGCAAGGAGTTAAATCACTTTTTCACACCACTGTATATCTTTAACACACAAAGACATCTCTAGTCCCGTTGTCATTGTAAAGAGAATTTATAAATTTGAATTTTTTAATCATTTTACAGCCCCAATATTTTAATTAGCACTCTAATGCAGGTGCAAACAAGGTTAGGTATAGTGTAATGGCAATTGTTGTACAAATAGTTTAAGGATGCTAATTAATTAGTCAGCAAAGCAATAAATTATTTGGTTGGAATATGTGCAGTATTGTGTAACGATATTGTCTTTACATAAAGGTTAGACAACATTCCATATTGTATAAACCTTACTGTCAAACTGGGTCTGCAATCTTGCCTGTTCCCCTGTGAATCTCGCTATGTTATTATATACAGTGGGTGTTTAGTTCAGTAAGGGTCATAGCGCCATGCTGTGTCAGCAGTTTAGCAAAGTGAAAAGTGACAAAGCATGAACACTGTTGGCTGACACCGAGTCGGGACACCGGTTGGATCCATTGTCATGGCGCAACACTGCTGGACATGGTGTGGTGCAGCTGAATGCAGCTGCTCTGGGATGGTTTAGGCTGAAATGTTGCTGGGATGCAGCTCGCCCTCTGCAGCTACGCCATTACAGCAGAAAGGTGGCAGGAAGACAGAGGACAGGAAGGCTTTTCTCACTCAGTCTGCATTCCTATCTTGTCTATCACCTTGCCGGATGGCTCATTTATCCCCACTTGTATTTCTTCTTTATCATGTTTTAAAGCTTGACGCTAGATAAACCAGAAGAAAAATGCTGCTGCGACCCTCCAGGTAGTCTCCTAGGCGGTCTCTGGCTAATTAACTGGCAGCCTTTTCACGTTGTTAAAAAGCCTCTGACCACCCGCTCTCTACACTGGGTAACTATTGTGTGTCTTGGCCCTGCTATTCTCTTGTTCGTTCCTCACACTTTTCAATTATAACAACTGCAAATTACAAAATGGAGGTTAAATGCCACCTGGTTAGATGTAAGACTCCATGCTACAGCTACCTCTGGCTCAATATGGTAAGTAAAGCTAGATTTCGGTGGCCAGCAGTCCGGGAAACGAGTGTTCATTCGGTGAGTGCGGGATCATTTGTGTTTACTTGGGACCTGAGACCACCTGTGCTGTTCCACAGCAGGCCTGTTTGGACAGTTTGTGGTTGTAGCAGTGGTGGATCTTTGGTGGTCTTTGTTTTCTTTTTCTTCTCTGGCAGTTCCTTGTTACAACACACACACACACACACACACAGCAGCTTTCTGGCAGCAGCAGGTGAAACAAGCGAGAGTTTATTCTTGTGTCTGCCACTCTGTTGCCTGAGGACCTGGTTCAACAATTCAACTTAGAAATGCGTTCAAAGAAGCATTTTCTGCCAATCGTGTCTCAGAAACACAGAGTTGATATTCATGTACAGAAATCACGCACAAACAAGTCTGTGTATGCTGCCTGGACCTTAAAGAAATTTTATGACATGAAGTTGTATGAAACCCCCATAAGCAGTGAAGTCCGTCAGTCAATCACTTTGTGTCTGCTCGAATTTCGGTGCTGAGGAAAGTAGTTTGGCTTCTGAAATCAATTGCATCACAAAAATCAGACCTCACAAATCACTTGGTGTTGTTTTCTCTGAATTCGTATCACTTCGCCTGTCCATTCTTGTGTGCGGGTTTCACAGTGTTTGGATGCACCGATTGCGATCACTGCAACGCGAGAGCTATAGTGGTTTAAAAAACGGTACATACTTAATTATCTGGGCTGTGACGACAAGGAAGTGTTCCCCTATAAATTCCATCGTTTTCCTGTCACGGACATTGCTATTAGACAACTTTGGCTGCTTACCATTGGCTATAATGTGGGAACCATAGTGGCTACGGTGAAACAGCTTAATGTGTGTGGTACACACTTTTTTGGGGAGGATTCCATTCCTACATGCCCAGGACAGAGGATGAGACGTGTTTTGAAGAGATTTGCTGTTCCAGTACCACAGGTAAGAACTAGCTAATTTGTGTCACCCATTAGGACCTTGTTGTTGGCACTGAACTCCCTGGCAAAGTTCATTATCTGTGTGTTCGGTTCATAAAGATACCCTTTTGGCTTCATGCTAAAAGGGATGTCGTCATCACTTGTTTCGTAGTTTCGGGAAGGTGAAGTGATACGACATAATGCAGAGCGATTTGTGAGGTCTGATTTTTTTCTCGTAGCCATTTTTGTGATGCAAATGTATTTTAAACGGGTGACATACAACTTTATGTCAAAAAATCCAAACTATCGCTTTAACTTCCTCGATGCACAGCGGATTTTAATCAAGTTGTGGGTGGCTAATGATGAGGCATATTAAAGACCAATACTGGCAACCGTTTTGTTGTTTTTTTATCCACTTTTTTTTTGCAGGACTATGTAGACTTTGGCTGCGTCTGAGAGGTCTTTTGTTAGTGCTCTAAATGTTGTAATTCTTGGCCTGCTTTAAACTGACAGGAATTTCTAAATGTTGAATCAGGATGTTTTGGCTTTGAAGGCCAGACACTAGACATCTTTATTTTGCTGAATTCCAACAAGTACAAGTTACCTGTTGGTCGCAGTTTTTAACCAACCTTAACTAGAATGTAAGGGAATAAACACTATTCATTTTAACATTAAGCAAAAAATGCAACAAAATGTAAATGACAGAAAATGTGTGTAACCAGCAACGTTGACGTTTAACAACGTTGACGTGTATCGTAATGCGACACTAACATACCACAACTACACATCTTATGTTACATCATCTCCTCCCGAATGGAGTGGAAGATCTGAGACAAGTTTAAAATGTGGCTCAAATCAGTCATATTAAGCTACCTTAATATGTACCTTACTAACATAACGTTAGCCTTGTGGAGGGATAGATTTCTTTGAATTATGTCTACGTCAAATGTGTAGACAATTATTACTGATTTTTCAAGGCACACAGAAGTGTTCTATGGCTATATAAACATGCTTTTGTGTCAGCTTTTGTGAAAAGCTACATTTCAAAAAGTGGTTGTCCTATATAATAACATAATAACAATGTATTTACAAATATAGCTTAGTGAACTATTTACAAATTTCACATTTGGAACTGAACTATGTGTGTGTGCACACGTGTGCATGCGTAAATTTTTCCTACAATATATAACTTTCTGCACTTCTTCCTATCACATGTGATTTGTCACTAACATGATCTCTACCAAGCTACAGTATTATCAATGCACTTTTGCCACGTTGTGGCCGTTTTTGTGGCTTAAAAATGCTCTGAAGAGAAACGTACTCATTGAGAGTTGCATCAGCACCTCTTTTTGCATCATGCAAAAAAACGTAAAAGACGTATAAATACATTGTTGGAGTCAGGGATTCGGGATTCTAAAAACGTATGAATACATCTTTGGGTTTGAATTAGTTAAGCCTTACAATTCTGAGGTCTTTCACCCTTGTCTCATTACGGTCTATTGCCGTTCTCTTTTCCTGGTTGTTACGTCGTCTATCTCGGTACAACTCTGATTCAAACCTAAAATGGTGCCCGTGGCCCGCAATGCATTGCGCGATCACATGCAAGTATCGCAAGATATCATCTTGTACGCCTAATCCAAGATGGCAGTGTCAACAAACCGAATGGCATTTTGGGCAAACACAAACCAAGGCATTGGGTTGTTAACCTGAAAAATGTGCTAACTGGGGCAAACTTTAACCGAGGTACCATTGTATCTCACTTTGATGAACAGAGACATAATAATAAGCTGTGTTTGCTCTTTCAGGCTCCTGATTGGCCAAATTGCACATTACAGCTGATTACAGTGAATGTGTTCTCCTGTGGACAGACATTTTTTAAGAACTCCACCATGTGGATTTTTCGCCTGCCGTGGTGTAGCGGTTAGCGTTCTGGTTCAAATCTCCACTCGTAAGCATCATCGGTATTCGTCCGGAAGAGCATCCGGAATACAAAGGGCTCAAGCCAAAAATTAGTATGCAGATCAAAAAGATCCGCTGTGGCAACTATCAGGAAATCAGGAAAAAGCCGAAAGAAAGAAACAAACAAGTTGGGGAAACTGTTTTTGAAACTATCTCTGTTAGTGGGGGCATAGCCTTAAACCCAATAGCGAATGAACACTTATAAATCAGATCGTCTCTTGAAAACATGTCAGCATGTGATCTGCTATCTGTGCAGTGCATCAGACGTTAGTCATGCTGGTACCCTTCAAAGGGCCAGACTGCCGTGCCTGGCAGCTGCATGTTCAGTCTGATACGCTTCCAAATGTGTGCCTTAAATCAGGGATTCTCCACTGCATAGATACAGCGACAACACTCACAATGTCCCCTTTCCTTGGGATGGCTGATGTCTTGAAGCACAACATGCGTGCTCCGGTCCTCAGGTAAAAGACACAAACTAGCATTTTGTTGAGTCTTCGTAACAAGATACAGTATCTTTTCCGTCTGTGAGTGACGCTGACATGTAGTTTTTCGGGTTAGCTGCTACAATAACAGTATCACAGTTGCTTGGTTAATATTAGAAGTCTGTTATGTAAAAGGAACATTGTTGTCGTTGTTTTTGTGAGGGCTTTAGCGTCAACATACGTACTTCCCATGACGTCCATTTTTATGTAACTCATGTTAACTTGTATTCACAATTAGAATGCACAGAAAAGGGAAATAAATGTGTTTGTTTCACATGAGGATTGCACACTTCCCCTTTAAATGTGAATGTGTTCTGAATCCTGCTGAAATTACAAATGCAAACACTAACAGTGATTACCCAAGTATCTGTACAGATTAATGTACAGTAACTGTAACAATTACTCCAATTCCCCCCCCCGATGATACCTCAATATAAAAATGGAAGTACAGTAAACCTCGGATATATCAGATTCAATTGTTCCCACTGGTTTTGTCCGATATAAGCGAAATCCGTTATATGCGTATACCGGAAAATGTCCATTTTCGGATTTATATCCGGTATATGCGTGAATCGGATTTTATCCGTTATAAAAAGGCACTTCCTTGACTATGTTTCCAATGTACCTGGACGCGCAGGCAACGCTGCAAACGCTGCAAATGACGTCGTATAGCGGCCTGTCACGATTCGGCGAATCGGAGCGCCACGATGCGGCCATCCGATATATGCGAGGGAAATTTAATGGAAATGCATTGGAACGGGACTGGAGATTTTGACCGAAATAGGCGAAATCCGTTATAAAAAATCCGATATATGCAATGAATTTTTATTGGAAATACAAACGGTACAAAAATACAAAATTGGTTCTTTTTTATCTGTCCGTTGTGAGCGAATTTCCAATATATCCGAGTCCGATATATCCGAGGTTTACTGTAAAATCAAGTTTGCTTCCCAGGCTGCTTTGCTGGACTGCTCTGCTCCACAAAACAGGAGCCATACTGTATGCGGGGGTTAATATGGCAGTTGCAAATTAGCCTTATTTCAATATACCATGGCTTTCAACGGCAAATAAAGCTATTTGGAAAAATGAGCAAAAAGCAAAAACTGCACACTATGCATGTATGTGCATGCGTGTGGGATGTTTTCCCGCTAGAGTTTCTTTTGCACTGGTCCTAGCCACTGGACTCATGTTTGACAAATACGCAGCCTGTGATGTGGTTTCCCTTGACACTTTTTCAGCTGCAGCTGAAAGACTAATTTAGCCTGCCATCCACATTAGAAGGAAGTAAAAAGTGAAGCACAGCTCATCTTTGTACTCCACCTTAACGATGGCTCAGGAATCTGTCTATTGTGATTTTCTGATCGAGTCCCATCACAAAGGTTCACAGTCAGGTGTCGAAGAATAGCAAAACTACTGATTAGTTTATATGGAGACAGAATAAAAGTGAATAAGGCCGCTCTAGATTGCTGTGCTTCTTATGCCCTCGGAGAGTTTTGCAAATAGGGTGAGGAGAGGAAAAAGGTGGGGAAGGGCTGAAAATAAGACGGACAGCTTTAGGGGAAGTGTGATGAAGGGATGTTGAAAAGAAAGGAATGGGGGGAAAGAATGGGGGGGGGGACTAAAAAAGAAAGAGGCCATTAATTTAGTGCGGTGGGAGGGATCTGAAGGTTACTGAGCTCTCTCTGCCAGGCCCTCCTGGGTTGACTGATGCCTTTGTGAAGGGGCCAGAAACCGCACACACACACGTGCACGTGCACATGCACATGCACTCATAAGCGTTCCAAGGCTTGTTTCATCAAACAAGGTGGTTATTAATGTGATTTAAAGTAAAGTTTTTCAAAATTTATTTTCCTGAATAAATGTATTGGGCAATCTGTTGTCATGTTAAATTTTATTGAATTGCTTCTCTGTATTTTGGGATTTGAGTTTTTTTGTGTGTGTGAAAATGGAGACAAAGCATGACACACAATGCAATTTGAAGAAAGTAGAAGTACTTGAATTTAAATCCGATTTAATTTTACCATTAATTAGCTCAGATGTTCAATTTCTATTTTTTGGTATAATATTTATTCATTCATTTTTTACCGCTTATCCTCAATTTATTGTATTGCATAACTGAGAAAAATATGCAGTGTGTCACCCATTTGTATGTTATGTTTGCATATATGTTGTGTGTCTATAAAAGTAATAAAAATGAAAGAATGTAAAACTTCATCTCAGCTTTGTGAGATTGGTGAAAAGGAGTATGTGAACTTTGCTCTTTGCCCATTTTTGCTATTTTATTTTTTCTTTTGGAGAATTTTGGCCATCATTCACAATACTTACGAGAAACATGAACATATTTCTTTCCCTTTTCTGTGCATAAGAGCTATGTAGCTAACAATGGACATCATGGGAAATAGGTATTCTGACGACAGTGTTCCAATGGCCATTTGTATAACTGACTTGTATATTAACCAAGCTACAGTGATATTGAAATTGTAGCAGCTAACACACACACAAAATATTTATCTGGTAGACTCACAGACTCTGCATCACTCACACGGAAGACTGGATACTTAGTTCTCAATTTTGTTCCAGAGACTCAACAAGATTCGCTTTTTCTATCAATCTGTCAGAGGTTTTTACCTGAGGACACAGCCATCCCAATGATAGCAAACATTGTAAGTGTTGTCGCTGTATCTATGCTGTATCTACATTATTGACGGAAGTAGCATAAGCTCAATGCTTGACGTGAAATCATTGCACCTTGGAAATAAGTTTTGGTTATGTTTTAAATCACCAAAATACAGCAAGATACTGTATTACATGTTCTTGCATGATCACATCATGGATATCAAAGGATTCTTTTTAGAGGGCTTCATAGTCCCAATGATGTGCATTGTTAGCTAGCTCATAATAACTTGTTTTCTGGCGTTATAATGTACAGAAAAGGGAAATAAATACATGTTTCACATGAGGATTGTGAATGATGGTCAGGATTCCAAAAAAGTTCCCCTTAAGCATTAAGGCACGTTTATTCATTTGTACAGTCTCTGTTAGGAACAAGGACTTTCTCACATCACAACTCATGCTTTGATATTTATATACTCTTTGAAAATAGCCTTTTAAGAAATTCATAGTAAAAGTCATTCATTCATTCATTTTCTACCGATTTTCCTCACGAGGGTCGCAGGCGGTGCTGGAGCCTATCCCAGCTGTCTTCGGGCGTGAGGCGGGGTACACCCTGGACTGGTGGCCAGCCAATCACAGGGCACATATAGACAAACAACCATTCACACTCACATTCTATGGACAATTTGGAGTTGCCAATTAACCTGGCATGTTTTTGGAATGTGGGAGGAAACCGGAGTACCCGGAGAAAACCCACGCATGCACGGGGAGAACATGCAAACTCCACACAGAGATGGCCGAGGGTGGAATTGAACCCTGGTCTCCTAGCTGTGAGGTCTGCGCGCTAATCACACGACCGCCGTGCAGCCCATAGTAAAATTGATTTAAAAAAAAATAATTGAAAAATCAAAAGTTTCATTCAAAAAAGAACTCTGGTGAGCACCTGACAATTGAGAATCAGTAGGAACCTGAATTGAAACAAAGAATCGGAATTGGAACCGTTATCGTGCAAAACGTGCACAACCCTTCTTATTATTATGACTTTATTACCATAATATTTTGAGTTTAGTCCCCCCCCAAATTAAATATATATATTGGACTTTATTCTTGTAAAACTACTGCTGATTTAGCTGTTTTCTGTTTTTGTCGTGATGGCCTCCTTCTTCACTTCTGGTATGCAATACAATATGTTCATGCAAGCCGCATATGATATTTTGGCCTATAGTGGTTATATTTCTTTACATAACTAAAACAGAAGTCAATAAATCAAGTGTGCTGCTGCAGTATGTTGCATGTATTATCTCAAAGAGATTAACACTGGAACATGACAGTGCTTGTTCACACATGCAGACGTTGGCAGGATTATAAATCCTCCTCACTCTGAGGACACACACTACCTGAGGCTTGATACTCTGTGTTACACTTGAATATTCCATCAGACATTAAATCATAGCCATGCATTGTAAATGGATATGTGTGTTTTTTGTTCTCTTTGAACAATTTGTGTAGCTCAGCCAATACCACACACACACACACACACACACACACACAACCTGCAGTGTGCTTTGTTGGCGAAATGATAGGAATGGCTGAGGAAACTGAATATACTGAAGTCTAGTCTGTAGATAATATTTTATATTGTAGACACAAAGATGATTGTGTTGTGGTGATTTTATTTTATTTAGCTGCTTGTGGTCTGACTTGTATTTCTGCACCATCATTTGTTGTTGGGTCCGAGTCCTTCCTTTTTTATGAATGCTTGTCTCAAACAGTAAACATTTACGACATCCTAACTTATCCTTTTATTTTTGTGTGTGCAGGCGTTGAGGGCAGCACTGAATGTTCTTGTGGGAGGAACCACTTCACATGTGCGGTCAGCGCATTTGGCGAGTGCACCTGCATCCCGGCTCAGTGGCAGTGCGATGGAGACAACGACTGCGGAGACCACAGTGATGAGGATGGGTGCAGTGAGTTTACACTTTTATCATCCTTCTGTTTCTTTATTTTACCAGTATTCCTAGAATTTCTTAACTCTTCATCCCTGGAGGGAGGCTGACGTCATTGCAGCACCCCAATGAATGCGTGGCTCATTGTTCAAGTACATGAATAATAAAAATAATAGTAAAAACCATGTTAAGAAAAGTCATAAACATGTTTATTAATATTATATTCCTACTTGTGAAAATTTATTTATCACAGTTCATCTGGAACCGATTAACCTTGATAAATATGAGGTAAGACAAAACAAAAATATTGGGGAAATCTAATTTAAAATATGTAAAAAGGGTTTGTAAGGTAATTAGATGAGAAAGGTGACATTGTAAAGGCTGGTTTCTATTTTCCACTTTTGCCTTGTCAGCACTTCTTGTCAGAACTATCAAATCATCTTCTGACTTAGAGATAAGGGCAAAGGTGGTTTTCTCTACTTTGAAGCAAGAAACCTTTTCAACCTATAGGGTCAAATTGGCATAAGTTTTGTTGACAATATACCATGTTTGCAAAGACAATCCTGTAGGCTGGATGGTATTACTCTGTAAATGTTATGGCATCTTACCAGCCAAACAGTATGTCAACTTGCCAATGAAGTATAACAGAACACACTACAATAATGTGTGCTGACATGATCTCTAAACATTCAAGGTCTGTTGTTTTAACTACCATTTTTTTTCTTTTTCCATCATCAACATAACCATGAAAGTTCCCTGTTGACCAACCAACAGTGTGTTGAGTTCCACACTGTAGAACCACGGCTGATAGTTGGATGGTACAGTTACAAATTTTGGTCCAAATAAGAAACCCTAAACATTTTGGGTACATGTTTTTTTGGACAGTATTCAACTAGTTGTAACTTGAAACTATTTCTGTTTGTAGTCGTTATGTGACAGTTTTCTCGTTCACCTTTTGAGTATTATCTTGGATCATTTAGCTGACCGTTAAATTCATGCAGTATGCAGCTTATAATGATAAATTGTATAACAGCGGGGCTTCTGAATAATTTCAGAAAGGAGCACATACACTCAATGCAGCCAATTCCTGCATAAATAAGGTCGACAATAAGAAAATATATAATTGGACCCATATGGATCCCATCATCGCCAAGGGAGGAACTAAACGGTTCACTGGTCTAGGCAGTGTTGTATTTCTTGTGCAAAAGCAGGTTGAGGCTGTCTCCCTCGGTGGATGTGACCTTGCTGTATAAATGCATGAATGACATTCTGTACCAGATAGTGTTTGACTTGAGAAGTCTTGGCAGCAAAACCAGACAGAAGTATTTTTCTGAAGTACATGTCAGTTGTCAGGAGGAGGATGCCTTCTCCACTTTTACATTTTGTATCAATGTACAATGTCAGTGGGAGAGCACTGAAATAGAAGCAGCCCTCCTTGGAGATGTATGATGATACTCATCTCCGTCAATCTACATTTGTCACATCGAACTAGTTAGAAATTGGGAGATAGGACGCTAAGTGTTATTGATCTGTGGCCAGTTAAATGTTCACCCAGTCTTACAGCTGCATATTGATCTATTGTGTGAAACTTATTGAAGAAGACACATGGAAGCAGTTGATTGATTGGAGAGCATATGGCTGGATCTTTCGTACACACTAGTACCGTTTGATCAGCCGTTTGCCCAGTTGTTCTACACTCAGCCATTAGCCACCCCCATGTAGTTTGATTGGCCAAGCTATGAATAGCACAGCAAAAAAACCTTCAGTGGTAAAAAAATAAAAAAAAGTTGTTTATCTTGATCAATTGGTTCAAGACCCGGCCGCCATAAGTGAATTTTCCACAAACTAGGATTTGATATTAATAAACGGAATATTTTTTTAACCATTATTAGATCACAATTTTACACAATTTTTACACAATTTTTATTAGATCAATTTTACACTCTTATTATTCCTTGTTAACAGCACAATGCGTAGACAACAGTATTGCTGCAGGGACACAAGAGATGGCAGCCGCCAATATTGGCAACTTTTCAGTAAGAAAAGTAGCAATTGGCTGTCCCGAAAGTCGCTAGATGACATCATCCTGTAATTGGTGTATCCATTGCATATAATGTAAAATGATGTAGGAAAAAAGCATAACCTTGCAGTAAAAATGAATTATGACTGTCATACTGTCTTGCACTGAAAATAGAGCTGCTGCAATTTCATTCTACTATATGTAAAATGACAATAAAGGGCATTCGGATTCTGATCATCCTAATTTAAAATTTAAAAAAAAGTTTGGAGACAACGGGTCTACCTGTTTGATGTACAGTAAACCTCGGATATATCGGAGTCGGATATATCGGAAATTCGCTCACAACGGACAGATAAAAAAGGACCAATTTTTCTGTAATGCATTTCCAATAAAAATTCATTGCATATATCAGATTTTTTATAACGGATTTCGCCTATTTCGGACAAAATCTCCAGTCCCGTTCCAATGCATTTCCATTAAATTTGCCTCGCATATATCGGATGGCCGAATCGTGACAGGCTGCTATACGACGTCATTTGCAGCGTTTGCAGCGTTGCCTGCGCGTCCAGGTACATTGGAAACATAGTCAAGGAAGTGCCTTTTTATAACGGATAAAATCCGATTTACGCATACACCGGATATAAATCCGATATATGCGTAAAACGGACATTTACGGTATACGCATATAACGGATTTCGCTTATATCGGACAAAACCAGTGGGAACAATTGAATCCGATATATCCGAGGTTTACTGTATTTTACTTAGTACACCAGTGGTTTCTTTTTCAGGACATTCTAAATGGTTTTAATGGCTATGACTAATGTTTGTCCAATGGTTGTGATTGATTTTCCATCTTCTCTAATATTCACGATTGCTTGTTTTTCACAGAATTCTGTGTTTTTCTTGTTGTTTTCACCTCTAAATGCAGTCTATACAGGCAAAACCTATCCTACCCCATGGTGTATACCCATGATATTTATTGATTGAATAAGCAATGTAATTGAAGACACCTTGGAAATAAAATACACCAGTCGGTCATGTGTCGCAATAGTTTTGCTCACAAAATGCAAAAAAAAATGCAGTCTTTAAATGCAGCTTTAAATGTAATTTGTCGAGGCATTTTTAAGCAGGAACAACAGACCTGTGTGACCGTGAGAGTGTAAAAGCAAAATGGATCTCACACACACACACAACATACGCACGCTAACAGAGAGATATACACACTGATAAACACACAGAAAGTTCTTCTCAGCAACTTTTGAACAGTGCATTTCTGTGGCATCCAGACTTTGTTTGAACTTGCTCACCATTTATGTCAATTAATCAATTTTCGGAGAAAGCAACTATTGTTCTGCATAACACTGAAAGAATGTGGAGATATAGGAAGTCTGTGAAGCCCCCCCCCCACCCTTATAAACTGTGGATCTAATTACAATGTGGGAATCATGTGGAAATTGTCTAGGGCAGATGTGTGTGTTGTCTTGTGTCTGTTCATGTGGAAGTGAAGGTTGATGCTCCTGTTCCTCCAGATAAAGTTTTATCTCTGCAGTGAGACCCCAAAGAGGAAGAGGAGAGTTGATGAGGGACTTTGAAGAACATTAAGCTCCCTTTTACAGGCAGTAAGAGGGAGCTGAATTGAAGGTGGTGTAAAAGAAGGCCTAAAAGTACTAAAATAGTTGGAGGTTCAAGCTGGAGTAGGAAATGGGCTTTGCAGCTGGTAGTTCTCCTGCTCTACATGATGAATGACGACGCCCGTTGACAGTCACTAGGTGGTGATTCTTGTCCAAAGCAGCACAAGCCTGGTCATTTCAGGAAGCATGTGGCCCACTATTGAAATGATTTAAAACATATGGTCAGAAGCACATGGTGGCGGTACGTGGGGGTGTGTTCATTCTGCTTATGTGAGCTTGACTGTATGACTCACAAACTGGGCACAATATAGTCAAACTGAATCTGGTGTCGCTGATGTGGCATGCATGCAACTTAAACTTAAAAATATTTTCAATGACAAGGATTAACATAGAAGCTGCTACCTCACTTGTGAAAAAAATCTAAAGCATATAAACTGGATAACACATCTCAAGGACACAGCATTAAAACAATAATAAAACAGCATATACGGTAAAGCAGAATATTTATATTTAATAGATTTAATAAATACTCCTTTGTCACTGCAACACTTTTTTGTGCTTGAGAGCTTTTGACATGAAACTCTTCTTCATTAACAATCGCTAATGTTTGGTCACGGTCTTACAGCCAGCACAACTATGAACTTGTATAACCGTTGCATCCAAAAGTTGTGCATTTGTTCTTCTTTTTTAGTGTTTTTAGTGTGTTTAAGACTTAGTTGTATGATGAACATGCAATCCAGAAAATGATATGTAAATGTTACACTTAGGGGGGAAAAGTGGGCTAATAAATTGACAATAAAAGCATAAATACTGCGGATTTCAGAAAACAACAGATGGAATGATGCAGCACTCAAGAAGCAATGAAGTCTGTACAATTAAATAATTTTTTTAAAATCCAAAAATTGTTACAACTATAATGATGAAAATGGTAATATTAATGATGATTATAATAATGTGATAATAATAACAATAACAATGGTAATATGATAAAGATTATAACAATAATGATAATAACAATAATAATATTACAATGATAATAATAACAAGACTGGGAAACAAGACTGTGGCATGAACATGATTATATCTTGCAAAAAGGGGTTGGCATTTATAAGCTTTTGCTTCGGCCTACTCCTTTTGGGCTTGTGATCAGATAGTTGAATACAAATGTATGTAAATAATGGAAAGTCATATTTTTTTATTGATGTAAGAAATGCACTGTAATGTTTCATATATTTGCCCAAAAAAAATAAAAATAAAAAAGCACACAGAAATGGAATGGTAATAGTCATGGGAAAGAACAGAGGAGGCATTTAATGGTAGATAGCAGCATCACATTGTGTTGTCTGTATATGGCGGAGATATTTGACAGTTAAAGGGAACCTATTATGCTTTTTCCACTTTTTTTACCTATAGATATAGTTACAATGTTGTATCATTGTGTTAAATTATGCCAAAGTTTCAGATAATGAGGTTTGTGCATTTGGAAGTGAGCCCTGAAAGAAGTTTGGGATGGCTCTGAATGCTCTGTTTCAAAAGGCGTCGCAAAACTGCCCTTTTGTGATGTCACAGAGGAGCGGACTTCCTTATAAGGGTGTGTCTGTAAACAGATAAGCGCTCTGCTCCTCTGTTTACTTGCTAGCAAAGCCATTTGTGCCACTATCAGGCGCAAGTGGTTGGAGTTCCTGATTCCCTACCAGCAAAATAAATGCATTTTAATCTGTCAACGGCATTTCACACTGGATTATTTTGTGAACATGGGCCAGTATGTAGCTGGACTAACCGACGTTTTTCCAAAATTACTTGTTCATTTGGACTGAGCAAGCAGTAAGTAACAGTTTATCAGTGTCCTAACTGTGTTTATTTTGTGTAAATCTTGGAGCAAAAACACTTGCACACAGGGAGAGGGGTTGCTAATAGCATTTTACCACCACAATTAGTGGCTAAATGACCTAAAGCTAAAGTGCTAAAGCTACTTACCATTGAGAGATGTCTTGAAGTAACCTCGTTTCCTGAGAAACTTCAGACTGTCCAGTTTCTACTTCTGGATAGGATTTGGGATCCAACACCTATGGCGGTATGTTAAAAGCCGACATTTTAAAAAGATAAATCGCTGTTTATTAACTCCTATACCGTTTATCAAAGTTAGCAGTGCAAACCGGAAGTGTTTCTGTGTACACAGGAGTGTGACCAACCACAGTAGAGTGGGCCTACCTGGAGGTGGGCCGTGTATGGAATACATTCAAACAGACCATTTTCGTGGGAACCATGATATCCAAATAAATACAGCTGGATAGGTGCAGATTCTGGAAGAACTATAAAGCTTTGTGTGCTGGTTATCGTGTGGAGCTGCTCTATAGGAGTCCACAACTCCATACAAAGGGACGAAAAATGAGCATAATAGGTCAGCTTTAAAAGAAACCAGTATTGGGAATTATTGGGAACCTAACCAGGTTAGGGTTCGGGAATTTGCGGATGAGTCCAGTCTTGACTTTTGAATTGATTTTTTAAGAGAGCAATGACATCAAACGTGACAGTAAACATGGTGACGCCACTCAAAATGAGCCAATGAAATTGGCCGTTAATATATGCTGCTAATCTTTGAATGGAACGATGGATTGCTCAAAATTTTAGTTCATTCATTCATTATTTCATTTTCTACCGCTTATCCTCACAAGGGTTGCGGGGGTGCTGGAGCCTATCCCAGTTGTCTTCAGGCGAGAGGCGGGGTACACCCTGGACTGGTCGCCAGCCAATCACAGGGCACATATAGACAAACAACCATTCACACTCACATTCATACCTATGGACAATTTGGAGTCGCCAATTAACCTAGCATGTTTTTGGAATGTCGGAGGAAACCGGAGTACCCGGAGATTGAACCCTGGTCTCCTAACAGTGAGGTCTGCGCGCAAACCACTCGACCGCCGTGCCGCCCAGTTTAAAACGTTTTTAGCTTTAAAAACATTTAAAAGTGAAAGTACAGACCAATATGTGTTCTTTTTTCCAGAATCCAGTGCCAAACCGATGTGTCTCAAGTGAAACTGTAGCACCCATTATGAAAAATCTAAGAGTCATAGCACATTCATTTACAGCACAACAACATGCAAATGAGTCTTCACTAAGGATTGTTTGAATATCTGCACTAATATTGAGTTTTTTTTATTAAGTCTTCCCTAGCTGCCTGACGCCCCACTATTTTTCAGGGTTTCATTACATTTGATATTCATATGAGCTAGTCTGTTTGACACAAATTTAAGGCAAAATAAGGTCATGGTGAACTCTCTTCCGAGTTGAAGATAATACAATCAACTCTACTTCAGGATGTTCAGAACAGATTATGAGATAGAATACTTAAAGATTTATATTATACATATTTCTCTAGTTTACCATTTGTCTCCTCCCGTCCTGTGTTCTGCACATCCTTGAAATGTATTTGGATTTATGTTGGTTACACTGAAGTATGCAGGACATGATCCGCAGTGATTCCTGCTGAGTTCAAAGGAGCCGAGTAAATTAAAGTGTAAATGTTTTCAGCTAGCGTGAGGTGACATGAAAGCAGATATGAAATGTTGGTGTGTGGCCTCTTTCACACACAAATTGTTGAAGATTGCATTAAATGTGAGCCCACCGTGATGTGGTTGCTTGTTTATACAGTTTATCAACACCGGCAATATACCACCCAAGTATGTTTGAATGTACTGATCCGGCGTTCTGAAATGCTGGTGTTTTGAATCGCTGCTGGAGTCAAATCCCAAGCATGACAAGGTTGTATGCAGGGTGTGTGTATGTGCGTATGGGTGCGCCTGTGCATGCATAAAGTTTGGATTCCTCCACTCTGGGCTCCCAAAAATGGACTTGCACCATATTTTGGACACACACATACTATAATAGCTACACAAACTTAGATTTCTGGATGCAGATTGCACACATTCTGAAGGTTGTTTCATGTTATATAGGTATTATAGGTAGGTATAATAGGTAGTATTGTTTGACGAATTTAAATGAATAATGTCAATATTGAACACAACGTCTAAACAGACAAGAAGGCAATATTTAGATGATAGAAAGTGTCCACAAATGTGAAAGAGTCACATCCATGCACACACCGTACCAAAAAATAAGAAATACCCCCTCCATCCTTTAATCCACCTCTCTGCAGTTGCAACCAATCAGAAAGGAGCTGTGCCGGCAGGAGAACAACTGGCCCAAAAGCAGGAGCCGAGAAGATTAGGACCCCGTTCCCTCCTTCTCTGTCATGTCAATTTCTCACTCCAGACCTTCATCAGCTCATCTCAGCATCCTGTCCTCCATCCCCTTATCATGCTTCTTATTCCTTACAAGGTGGACATTTTTTTTTTGCTTCACACAGCACGTTTGCCTTCCAGTCCATTTTTTCATACCTTGTATTTTTCTTCTTATGTCTTTCTGACATTTGCTTTGATCTGAGCTGTTTGGACACATTAGCATAATCCTCCTCTTTTCCTTCGTCTTCTGCTTGCCACCCTCTGTTTCCCTAAAAGCCATGCACGGTCCAGGCTCTTCAGTATTTACTGCCTCTTTCAGTAACTGAAACGGGCACAGACAATACCTGTTTAGAGGTTGATGAGCGGAGAGAAAGGAACACCAATGACAAGGACTTCATTTAACCTTCTTTTGTACAGTAGGTAGCCTGCACGGTGGAGAGTGGTTAGCACACAGGCCACACAGCTAGGAGACCTGGGTTCGATTCTCTGGCATCTCTGTGTGGAGTTTGCATGTTCTCCCCGTGCATGCGTGGGTTTTTTCGAGGTACTCCGGCTTCCAAAAATATGCGTGTTAAGTTAATTGGTGACTCCAAATTGTCCATAGGTATGAATGTGAGTGTGAATGGTTGTTTCTTTATATGTGCCCTGTGATTGGCTGGCAACCAGTCCAGTGTGTACCCCGCCTCTCCCCCAAAGACAGCTGGGATAGGCTCCAACATACCTGTGACCCTTGTGAGAATAAGCGGTCAAAAATGAATGAATGAATGTACGTTAGGTCTTTAACAAGCTGGTTTGATGATATTTCAAACACTGTTTAATATGTAAACAGGACAAAGTTGATTAACGTTTATGTGTTTAAAACAGAAAACTACAGGTACCATCTGCCAAATATTCATTCATTCATTTTCTACCGCTTTTTCCTCACGCGGGTCGCGGGGGTGCTGGAGCCTATCCGAGCTGTCTTCGGGCGGGAGGCGGGGTACACCCTGGACTGGTCGCCAGCCAATCACAGGGCACATATAGACAAACAACCATTCACACTCACACTCAATTCATACCTATGGAATTGAACCCTGGTCTCCTAGCTGTGAGGTCTGCGTGCTAACCACTAGACCGCCGTGCCGCCTCTGCCAAATATGACATTGACAAATAAGGATTATCTGACAACCTACAGATGTTCTCCCTGTGCATTCGTGGGTTTTCTCCGGGTACTCCGGTTTCCTCCCACATTCCAAAAACATGCTAGGTTAATTAGCGACTCCAAATTGTCCATAGGTATAAATGTGAGTGTGAATGGTTGTTTGTCTATATGTGCCCTGTGATTGGCTGGCGACCAGTCTAGGGTCTACCCCGCCTTACGCCTGAAGACAGCTGGGATAGGCTCCAGCACCCCCCGCGACCCTCGTGAGGAAAAAGCGGTAGAAAATGAATGAATGAATGAATGACAACCTACAGATGTATGAACGATACTACATTTGCAAACTGCATCCAACAACATCTAAACCCAACATTGCTCACCACCGGCAGGACCGGCTCTTGACAATGACAGTGGTTTGGATAGCACTGGCTTTTTGAGTGAGCTATGGTCTTATTTTTTTGTGATACTGCTTCAAAGGTGCAACTATTTTAGTCGTTTCCTCAGTTCTCTGCCACCACAGGAAACTTGTGCATGACAAGTTTTGCAATATGCTAAGTCTTTTTGAGAATTTCACCAAAAATACTCCCTCACGGCCAACACCACTCATGCTCCTTGCTTTGTTAACATGTTAGCACACACTGTTGTTGTGATCAGGTGAGAGGCACGAGTGCTGCAGTGCTGTAATGGAGTCTAGAATTGACTGCTTGTATGTTGACCTCTTTGTGTGCAGCGGTTCTTAAAGTTTTTTTTTTTTTAAATGATGTTCTGATGGATACTGAACAAGTTGAGACACGTGGAAGCAATTTTATTCCTTCATTTGATTGATCTTCCCTGTGATTATGCCGTATATCAATGTATCAAAAGGAATTAAGAAAAGATGAGCTACAGCATTCATTTGCAGCAAGCGCGATCCGGGTGGAGAAGATGGTTTTGCTCTTGGCATTCTTGTACTCTTGCCATCATGCAGCATCAGCACAGAGCTTCACTGCTTTGGCTTTTTGCTGTCGAAGAACGCTCTCATTTATCATGCTGGTGCTACCAGCTCACAAATGTAGGTCATATTCAGACTTGAGCCATGGTTTTCCAAAACAAACATGCTGTACTCTCACTGCTGACATTAGGTTTACTTGCACAATATTAAAAAGTAAGCTAAATTATTTTTGCAAAGGCTGAATTGTTTATGTTTTTGATGCTCAATTTGGTTGGCCTGGGCGTATCAAAATTAGGCTTGAGTATCAGTTATACAAAATAGCCCTGCCCCGAAGCACTTTCTAATTCATCCCTCATTTGATTGAAGTTGTACCATATATCAGTCAGTCTGTATTGGAATAGACAGCAAGCATTTATGAGTACATAAAGTCTTTTGCAAATCTTTGACTGATGTCTGTCCATGTCTTCTGTACTGGTCGTTAAATTGTAGTCAACATTCCAAGTAAAGTTGTAAATTGTAATCCAGCTGGCTTTGCGTAAATATGACCTAAACATGACCGACTGGTAGCCTTAGACTACCTCATTTCTGATACTTAAGCTTATGCCATGAGTTAACATTAAATTTGATCTGAGTCAATGTGAATGAAGCTCTGTGGTATACATTATGTAGAGACAGACACCAAAAGCGCAAAGGGGGAGCCGATGCTACACTTTTACATCACATTTTGAATATGTAAATATCTACATTATTGCATTTCAGTCTCTTAAAGATTTGTGGGTTGTCAAGAATGCTGCGCTCGAATATGTTTCACTGGGTTGAAATTTTGTCATGACAACAAGCCTTCTGCATTCATTGACTAACTCTCGCCTTACTAACATTACATACTATATTACACATATTACATATATAGTTGATACTCTGTGTTTCATTCATAGTTTACACAGATTATTGTATGCCAGGGGTCGGGAACCTTTTTGGCTAAGAGAGCCATGAAGACCAGATGTTTTAAAATGTGTATCTGTGAGAGCCATATACATTTTTTTAAACATTGAATGCAATAAAATGTGTGCATTTTTATGTAAGACCAACAGTTTTAGATATAATGGGCTCTAATTATGTAGACCAGGCACACTACCCCACGTCAAGGGGGTGTGGCCAGCATACTTTCGTGAGCAGCGCAGTGTCCAATAATAAATCAAATACTTGCTGCCATTAATGCAACTTCTGCTGCTGCATGGTTTTGCACCATACTCAGTATATTTCATTCTTTTGGCCATCTTTGCCAGAAGGCTTGGTTCTGCAGCTTTAGCTATTTGACTAAAGGAGGAAAGTTTACATTTACATCTTAATGACCGAGGTACACTACCGCATTACCCAGTAACAATCGAGTTTTGGTGTTTGACCTGGAAAAATGGTCGGCCGTATTGCAGTAGAAAATAGATGGACGGATTAAAATGCATAAGAAAGTTGTTGATTTTTAATATTTTTAACAGTGATTTCTGTGATGTTTACTTTAAAATGTTAACAAACATACATTTTTATTGTGGTAAATGCTTGAGAGCCAGATACAGTCATCAAAAGAGCCCTACCTGGCTCCCGAGCCATAGGTTCCCTACCTCTGTTGTATGCAATCAGATTAAAAATAAGACTTTCCATCAGTTAATTTTTACATACAAACACGAACAGTAATGTAGGCAGAAATATGAGCCTTGATGTTTTGATGAATTCATAAATGCTGTCGTAGCGGGTCCGCACAGTGTGGTGGCGCAGGGCCGATAAAACGCATCACACAAGCCTCTGCTGGATACTGCCAAGAAAAACTCAGCTGACAGCTCCGCTCTGCCCTGCCAGTGTCGAATTTTCCCTGGCTGCTGACCAGTGCGGTCTAGAATCAGATAAGCCGCCTGTGTCAAATAAACCAAAGCACAGGAGGAGAGAGATCACAGTGACAAAAGGGAAGCATTATCAGGCCTCTCGCAATCAGCTATCATTCTCATTGGAATATTTTTTGTTGAGGTTCAGCAACCTTAAATGACCCATCATTATTTTCCCCCCCACTTTAATTCACCTATAAATTAATATTTCTAATAGTAACTACATGTGTACAATATACAACTATTCAGCAATCACTCACACACATTATTCAACTATGGTCATATTTTTTTTTTTGGAAAAACAACGCAATCAAGGGTTGCACGGTGGTGGAGTGGTTAGTATGCAGGCCACACAGCTAGGAGATCCAAGTTTGATTCCACCCTCGACCATCTCTGTGTGGAGTTTGCATGTTCTCTCCGTGCATGCTTTCTCCGGGTACTCCGGCTTCCTCCCACATTCCAAAAACATGCTAGGTTAATTGGTGACTCCAAATTGTCCAGGGTGTACCCCGCATCTCGCCCAAAGACAGCTGGGCTCCAGCATGCCTACGACCGTCGTGAGGATTAGCGGTAGAAAATGAATGAATGAATGAAAGAAAACAAAATCAAATTTAAGACCAGTAAGACCATTAAAATCACATTCCCATCATTTTGTGACTTTTGTATGCTAATGCCACAACCACCAGGGGGTTACTGACTGGCAGCACATTTGAGAAGCTAATTTACATTATAAAAACAGCTACCTTAAGCATCTTTAATCGGATAGAATTAAAACTCAACTGGGAGAAATGTGAAATTCCCGAAAGGGTTTTTGATGCCGAGCAGAGCATGCACTGATTTAAAATACCTCAAAGGGTGGATGTCTTTGAAAATCATTTGGGCTGTTGCTTTAGTCGCTCAATAGTCATTGAACTTTTGAAGAATTTCATTTTTCAAGATCCTAAATTTATAGCTGACGTACAAAATCTATAGCTTTATAGGGATGATAATACAGTGTAACCTTGGTTAATGTCATAAATCCATTCCAGAAGGTCAGACTCAAACCGAAACGTATGCTAACCAAATATTTTTTCCCATAGGAACTACAGGAAATATACACTTAATTCATTCTGGACACCCAAAAAATGTTAACAAAAAACATTTCTTATATAGCTTTACATCAGAAAACAATTCAATAGGCTTAATATGTATGTATGGTCATATCACTTCGGTAATGCACTTCGGTACGAGGTGCATTATTAAAAAAAAAAACCCAAAAACCTTAAACTGTATTATGGAAAGCAGGAAGTGAACAAATGTAACAGTTACTGATCGTAAAAGTACCAGATGGAGGGGTAGGATTTAATAAGCTTTGCTTCTTCCTACTCCTTTTGGACATGTGGAACTGTGAACTGATTATGGGATGCACTCAATTGTAATCTGATGCATGTTCAAATGAAATTAAACCATTACCATAATAGTTGACAAAGACGGCATTGAGGCAGCCGGCAAGGGGCAAACAGCCATCCACACTGACACCACCTCTGAGTTTTGCTATGATTTATTTCTTGAATCCCCAACTTTTTTTTTTGGCCCCATTGTGGATTATTTTGTAGCTGTGATCAATAAGAAAAGCAGACTTGATATAATTGACTCGACCGCTGATGACGCCATTTTAACATGCTACTAACAGGGACATTTTATGATACATTATTATACATTATTGTTGTATTAACAACATGACAAGATGTGCACCTTATTGTACGCTAACGGGGAAATGTATGCTAACCGAGGCAGACTTTTTGCGTTGACTAAGGGTGTACACCAACCAAGGTCCCCCTGTACAACATTATGTAAATCAGGGGTCTCAAACTCAATTTACGTGGGGGCCACTGGAGCTAGGGTCTGGGCGAGGCTGGGCCGCATCAGGCTTTCCAAAAAAAACAACAACAAAAAAACGCATTTATTAAAAACAGAAAAATGAATAAACTTTGCTTTGGTTCCGATTTTCTACAAGAAAAGCTCTGATAAAACATTCCACTGTTCTCAAATATCTTAATTTTTATTTTTCTACACAAAATAAGATCAAGAATAAAAAAATCAATCAATCAGTAATAAATAAATATAATAATAAAACGGCAAATAATAATTAAAAATTAAGAAACCACATATAGTTGGTGGGTAGACAAATTATTTTTTTCTGATTAAAATGAACAAAGCATTATTAGAGCCCTGTAGACATGACAAAACACGACTATAGTCACATTTATACTCTTTTTATTTACAACATATTGCGCAACTGCAGGGTCTTGAGACACATGCTAACTGGCAAACTAGAGAGCTAGCGACCTAAACGGTAGCCTCCAAGTTATTTCCTTTAAACTTAAAAAGCTAAAATCTTACCACTTCCACACGGATAGGGAGGATAACTATTAACAGTTATTTAACCTTTAACATGAACATTAATCAAACGTAATAATTTTTTCTGGGTACATGATACCATACAGCATCCATGTCAAACTTGCGCGGGCCGCACTAACATTAAACTTTCAAGCGGGGGCCTCAATTTAGTGTCCTGCGGGCCACATTTGGCCCGCGGGCCGCGTGTTTGAGACCCCTGATGTAAATGTTTATGAACATGTATATCTGCTTTAGTTTGAGCAATATTTATTTTTTCCGACAGGCATGTATGTAAAAAATGACAGTCACTCTGATATTTGCCATATTGTTAGATGCACTACTGTATCTGTGTGCAGACTAATAAAACGCCACTATGATTAAGTGTTTCCCTGGGAAATGACAGTAATCGGGAGAGGAAATGACATGTGTTGGACACAAAGACAAAACCTTTACTGAAGTTCCTAAGTCTCTTTAGATGTGCTGAGTCCTCTATCGTTCCCTGGGGTTCACATCTGTTTTTCAGACAGCCCTCTCTTTCTAAGCTGTTCATCCCTTCATCTGTTGAGCCCCTGTGATAAGCGCACGTTTAGACAGATATATTGGTCCCATTAGAGGCACTTGATTCCGTTGCTCTACAGGAAAGAGCGGGCCATTAACTTGCTGCTCAAGGCCACTTAAAGATGCACACATACATCTACTTAAAGACGTGTCGCACACACGCACTTCATAGGGTGCACATCCGCACCAAAAATGTGGCCAACAATTGAACATTTTTGAGGTGAAGTTAGGCTACCATCCAGACCCCGTCTTTCTTCTTCTTTCATTTGGGCAAGTATAGTCCAAGAAATCTTGGGCAAAAAATGAAATGAAGTACAGAGTAAATGGATGCCTGGAATGCGCCAAACAACCACATGAGGAAAACATTAAAGGTCAGAAACAGTTTGTGAGTGTGTGTGCCCATGCTTGCCTATGTGTGTGTTTGTCAGTCTCAGAGGAAGGGATTCATTGGGAGCGATGCTGAGGTGAGCGGAATCTATCTGATGATGTGCATCAATGCAGCAAAGGGCTCATCAACCTTGCTAGGATGTCCCTGTAGTTTCACCTGATATATATTTATAAAAAAAAACAAGGTGTATGTATGAGTATAAGGGAGTGCGTAAGGGAGAGAGAGAAGTATTTGCAACGATTTTTCCCCTCTAGATGTGCTGTATTTATTTAGCATGTTTAGGCTTGTCACGATAACAAAGTTTATGCAATTAATTATCATCCGATTTTCAATAATTTTGACTATTATTATCATTCAAAGATCATTGTGTCATGTCACATTTGAGCCACTAGATCAGGGGTGGGCAAACTACGGCCCGGGGGCCACATCCGGCCCGCCAAGTGTTTGAGTATGGCCCGCCCAATCTTTCAAAAGTATTTAATTTAAACTCAACATACAAGCTGGCATCATGGCCTGAGCCAACCTTTTGATGGTTGTATCAATTTCGTTGTTTGACATGGTCTGTTGTTTACAAAGTGCTCCTGAAAAAAGAGACACAAGCACATAACAATAATAAAAATTAAAATAATAATTATTATATTATTATTATAACTATTATGGTTATTATATTTATTATATTAATGCTAATTATTATATTAATTATATATAATAATATTATTATATTTGCATATTTTACATAATAATATAATAATTATTTTAATTTTATTTTAATTATTATAATATTTTATTATTTTAAAAATATTTAAATATAAATATAAAATAATAAATAATAATAGCAGATTGCATGACAATTTTACAGATACAATAATACCAGGTGGACTGTTTCGTGTAAAATATATAGTCTGCCCCCCCCGGAAATTTTGTTATATCAGACAGCGTAGTGTACCTGTGCGAGACACTGTCTGAGCTACGAATTTCGGCGTGTCACCACGTCACACACAATTCCTACTCCTAGGGTCAAAAGAACTACACACACACACAGGAACACAAATAGACAGACAATACACTACCAACGTACAATGCAGAATATTGACCAACTACTATGTCAGCTTTAACGACAGCAACGCTACATTATAAAGATCGTCTCTCTTAAAAAAAAAAACAAGACACTCCAATAAAACCTTCACACACACAACCCTGTAAAGTAATGTACATGACAGACGACTCGTGTTAGTTTAGATCAGGGGTCTCAAACTCGCGGCCCGCGAGACGCTAGTTTGAGGCCCCCACCTTGATGCCAAAGTTTAATGTTGAAATGACAGCTTAAAGCTGTGTGCACACCGGACACAATTAACATGATTTTGCCCCGCCCATACTGTTACCCTACCCTGTTACCCCGCCCTGTTTTGCTTTGGATTAGCAATGAAGCTAAAGGCTTATGACGCTGGGTACAAATAAATGCAGGAAATGATTTGGAATAAAAGATAAAGCATCTCATCAAACATGTTGTTAAAGTTACGATGCTGCTCCCAGATGGAACTGAGTACGATGCTAACTTGCTAATTGGGTAAAATTATTAAGTTTCATTAATGTCCATGTTAAAGGTTAAATAACTGTTAATACTGTACATTTGAATCTGAAAAAAATAATTTCTCTACCAACTGTATGTGGTTTCTTACGTTTTTCTTATTTGCTTATTATTATTATTTTACTTATTTATTACTGATTGATTTATTGTCTTTATTCTTAATTTGTTTATTTATTTTTTTAAATGTCATTTTGTGTACAGAAAAATAAAAATTAAGATATTTGAGAACAGTGGAATGTTTTATCAGATATTTTGGTGTGGAAAACCGGAACCAAAGTACTGAAAAAGTGTAGGGTATAGCAGAAGCAAAAGCATTGAAGATAGTTTTTTTAATTGATTTTTTTTCCAGTTTTTAATCAATGCGTTTTTGTTTTTTTTTGAAAACCTGATGCGGCCCGGCTTCACCCAGAACCTAGCTCCGGTGGCCCCCAGGTAAATTGAGTTTGAGACCCCTGGTTTAGATGTGTGTCCCATTATATGCATTGATAAGCTGCCTCTATCTGTTTTGATATCTTTAAGATGCACAGAAAAGAGAAAGGATGATAGGCCCATCCAGCCATCAATTTTCTATGCCGCTTGTCCTCACTACTCAGTCTAGGTCTGTTTCGCTTTTCAACAGCGTCTCGACTTGCTTTACCCTTAGGTGTTGAAGTCCGAGGTTCCGCTGGACTGGATGTTGGACTCAAGCTCATGGCTGAAATGGTTGTCTTGCCTTTTCGCCCAGCTCTCTGGAAACGCTCCAGTCATAGCCGAAATGTGCAGAGCAAAACATCAACCACTACAATGGTCCTTTCCACACGCGCATGTTCCCGAAGAATTTGGTCTTTTTTGTCTTTTGGCCAATTAAAGAGATGAACGTCGTGAGCCGTGCTGCCGCCACACAAAGTCTTGGCATTCTCTCTATAATCTGCCGCTTATCCTCACCGGGGTCGCCGATATCCCAGCTGTCGTGGGCCGAGAGGCGGGGTACACCCTGGCGTGGCCAGCCAATCACAGGGCACATATAGAAATCATTCACACTCACATTCATACCTATGGACAATTTGGAGTCAGCAATTAACCTAGCATGTTTTTGGAATGTGGGAGGAAACCGTAATGCAACATGCAAACTCCACACATAGATGCTCAAGCGTAGAATCGCACCCAGGTCTTCCCGATTTCCTGACTGTGTGGCCAACATGCTACCCACTTGCCCACCGTGCAGCCCCTGTCTGTAGTTCATCAACTTGAATATTAATTGAAAAATATCTGTAAAATGTACATGTATTTTATGCAAAAAAATATGTACTTTTTCCTCACTTTATCTGGTTTTATGAATTTTTGAATTTTTACACACACGGCGATTAAAAAAACCCTAAAAGAAAACATTAATGATGTTTCCTGGGCTCTGTCTGTTTGTTTTAATTGCAGAGAGATGTCATGCTCAGCTTGACTGAAATGCCTTTCTGTTAGCCAAAGTGTTAAGAATGAGTTACCAATTCTACCTGTGCCCTCAGGGGCTGTTCAGTTTGGAACGAAGTAGTATTTTGTCTAAGGAAAAAATAGATTTTTTTAAAATCAATGCACACCCTCAAGTTGAAGCACTTTGAAATTGTGGCTAAATGAAGAACAACCCCGTTGGGATTTGTGTCTGCGCATACAGTGGAACCTTGGTTAGCATCGTTAATCCGTTCCACAAGGTCTGGCTCAAAATCGCTAACCGAATCAATTTACCGAAAGAAATAATGTAAATCCAATTAATCTTCCAGAAAAACAAAACTGTTCAACACAAAACAAAAAATATTTCAAAATATAGTTTTATATGCAGAAAATTATTCAAAATGCTTCTAAATACATATAAATGATGAATGAAAGGGAAAAATTAACATTTAAGGTTACTTTAGCCTTCGCTGAAGATTGTTCCCAAAGACACAATCTGGCAGCGAGATCTTGGACACCACCTTCCTGTTTTGCCATGAGTTATTTTGTGTTTCTCATCTCAGTAACCCAAAAATGGGAGGGAGTCAAAGGGCGGTGTCTGTGTTTTTAAACTTACCAGTTCATATAATAGTTTACATATCAAAATATGGCACTTTGATTGAAAAAAATCTCTTTATGTGAAGGTTAAATCAGTATTTTAAATGTCCTTTCAGATGCTGTCCGGTTCACGCTGATTGACTGTTCTCAAATGTCATATAAACACACCGTAGTGTAGCCCATCTGCTGTTTAATACATGAGCCAGATGAACACGATGGCTGTTAAATTAGTACCAAAAGCGAGTTCACCAGACGTGAAGAGAATGTAGAGGGACTGGGCAAGCAGTTTCTGTTTGATTATGTCTCCCTGTCTTTGTCTTTGTCTTGAATAATGTAATATCCAAGCAAGGGTATGTGGGTCAGTGGGGCTTACCTACCCAAGAGACCGGTGCCACACCCACCACGCACACTTAATTCACTCACCGGGTTGTCTGCCTGTCTGCCACGGTAGTTAACTCACTGTGTGACGTCATGCATTTTTCATAAAGTCTGGGTAGCCCAGTCAATATTTAATATCTGGTATTGACAGGCAAGTACGGTGGCAGGACTACTAGCTCCCCTCCTCCTGCTTTCATCCATTTCTGGCCTGTAATTGAATTAGCTCTGTCTAAGGATGACAAAGAGCCAGTCATTAGACAGCGAGTAGCTGCACTTACAGCGGATATGAAGTTAAGCAGGAATGCGCTGAGCTGCTCAGGGTCAGATAAATAAAGGGAATTTCATTTTAAACTTGTTACATTTTTCCTTTACTTGTTTGGCAAGGACTAAATGCATTGGCATTCCTCTCCTTTTCTCTCATTTCCACTGCCTGTTTACTTTTTTATGTGTTCACACCCATTTCTTTGTTTGCAGTGCTTCCCACCTGCTCACCGCTGGACTTCCACTGTGACAACGGCAAATGTATCCGCCGCTCGTGGGTATGTGACGGAGACAATGATTGCGAGGATGACTCCGATGAGCAGGACTGCCGTAAGTCATCTCTTGTTATGGTAGTACAGTAAATCTCGGATATATCGGACTCGGATATATCGGAAATTCGCTCACAACGGACAGATAAAAAAGAACCGATTTTTCTGTAATGCATTTCCAATAAAAATTCATTGCATATATCGGATTTTTTATAACGGATTTCGCCTATTTCGGACAAAATCTCCAGTCCCGTTCCAATGCATTTCCATTAAATTTCCCTCGCATATATCGGATGGCCGCATCGTGGCGCTCCGATTCGGCGAATCGTGACAGGCCGCTATACGACGTCATTTGCAGCGTTTGCAGCGTTGCCTGCGCGTCCAGGTACATTGGAAACATAGTCAAGGAAGTGCCTTTTTATAACGGATAAAATCCGATTCACACATATACCGGATATAAATCCGATATATGCGTAAAACGGACATTTTCCGGTATACGCATATAACGGATTTCGCTTATATCGGACAAAACCAGTGGGAACAATTGAATCCGATATATCCGGGGTTTACTGTAGTTGGTGATAGTTAACATTTGCAAACAATCAGTCATTCTTACAGCCATTAATAAAGAACAGCACATAAGGAACAATAAGGCATTTACTTTTCATCAGGGGTTCTTAACCTTTTTGACATTGAGGTTTGATTTTTCCAGTACAGAGTGCCCCAGGGCCCATTAAATACTAACACTGTAGAGATTTAATTTATCTCATTAATTTGTTTTCAAGAATAAATCAAATCCACTCACAGTTTAACAAGCTAACAAGCCGTACTTTAAGTCAGGATTCTTAGGTAAAAATGTAGTCTTTTTGTGGGGACTGGCACCACTTTTGTCTTAATTTTTTCGTTTTAAAACTTATCCATTGGTAGTTGTCGTTGAATGTCTTCTTCTGATGCTGTGTGAGCTTGTTAAACAACTGACGCATTACCGCCACCATCTGGTTGGAAGCTGCACTGTAACTGAGCGTCTCATGGATAGCATACAGTAGCATAGCGGCTAGCCTATCTCTGGTGTCTTCACTTGATAACCTACTCTGCAGTCCCACGGCCCTCCAGGCCCACTGGTGCAAAAATCAAAGTTTTTTGCGGCCCTGTAGGTGGCGCTTGAGGCCCAAATTTGGTTAAGAATCACTGGTTTAGATTACATGTGCAGAGTTTCCAGTCCAAAATACCCCAGTTCTGCATGCATGGTAGACCATGTCTATGCACGCATGTGCCTTTTTATGCAGGCTTTTCTTGTTTGAAAACATCGTAAACAAGGGCTTCATATTTCATTATTGCACAATAAATGAACATATAAAGCATGTAACAATGTGAAATGATATGTAACAATGGGATAGGTCAACAATGCTTGCATTTTGAATGACTGGCTTTACAGTTATTATGTTACCTCCGTCTACACCAAGGCTGCTGTTTTTTAAAAAGAATTTTGGCTTGAATGATTTGGCTGTGTTAGCAACCATCAAGGCCAACTGGTTTGTTGCAGAAAGAGTTTCTATGAATCTAATGTTAACAAGGACAGAAAATGTTCAGTACCTGGATTTTGCCGTTTCCAGTAAGTGGCCAGTAATGGATTTGAAATTGAAATTGAAGTGTGAGAACAGAAGTCAGCAAATTCTCAATTCTGAATCCCATTTCAATATAGATATCGATCCGATGACAGCAAAAAGTGTCTAAACAAATATCGGGTTATACTGGCCTGCATTTAAAATCTGCTCTATTAAGCACTCCGATACAACCAGTCCATTTGGGGATCTGTTCCAGCACTTCTGTCTTGCAGCAATTATTGCACACTTTCTGTAAATCCTATAAACTTCATTTCATTTCTCATGCATGTGTTTGTCTGCTATATGATATATTTAACTGAAACGATTGATCCAAACAACCACTGATTTATAAAGGAAAATCTTGAAACTTTGTCGTACCACTGTACTTGTGAAAATAACCTGATAAAAATGAATTTTAAAGTTGAAAAGTTAATGTAATTAAACTATTTTATAGGTCCGGACATGATGGAAATGCTTAATTGATTAACAAAATATTATCAAATGAAAATATCTTCTTTTAACATTTAACAACAACAAAACAACACAACTACTTGGGCAAAGTGAATCACAATTCTGGAGGACACGTTGACAGTTTAAAAAATACAAAATAAAACACTTGATTGCATTCTCTCAGATTATTTGACTTTGAATTATAAGACCACAGAAGGCTCAGTGAATCCATAATGATTCAGTTGAATCACTCTCTTCTTTAGAATGGCAGAAAAGAACACAAAGTGTCCTTTTAAGATCTAATTTCAGCACATACATTGTCAATACAGATCAATGCAAAGTACCCCCCCCCCCATCTAATCAACATCAACATTTTTTTCCACTCCTCTCCAACCCGAGATCAATTATGTCCAGACATAAAGAAGAAACAATATCGAACCTTTCCCCCCCCACACACATCTGTTGACTCAGGCTTTGCTCTACACTCTATTTGTATTGTTATTGTGTTGTGGCATACTGTGCTATGTCATTTAGCTCGCTATGTAGCAACAACATGAAGAATATAACTCCGGCTTCAACTGCCACTGTATTTGCGCAGATCAATTATTTACAAAGTTGAATTCTGCAGGAGACAGACCATGAAATCAGCACAGGGAAATGACAAGCTACCACCCATCAAAAAGACCGGCGACAGACATTGTTATCGTCTTTCATTTTTATCTGGGGTGGGAGGCTTTTGTGAAGCAGCTATTAATTTTTTAGTTTCTCGCAGAGTAAATTTTCATTCCTCCCCCCTTTTTCCCAAAACTGCTTATTATTTAATGCATTCCTAGTCTCTTTTTCCCCACCCTGAATGTTTTTCCATATACTCTGTTCCACCCTTTGGTACAGCGGTTTTAATTTATTATTTATAGACAGTGACCCGAAGAGTCACAATCGCACCCATACACATTTTCTGTGGATGTATATATTTTTTATTCTATAAGCTTGATTTGATTTTGATTTTCTATATAAAGGGAAACAAAAAATAAAGCAGCCACATATTGAGGAAGCTCGGTAATTACTCAGAGCACCCTTTGCCCTTTGCCGTTTGGCAGCTGGGTGAGTGATCAGGGTCTTCAGGGCTTGTCAACCTTTGGCCTTCCTTTGTTTACCTCGCTGATGGCAGCAAATACAACAAGCGTGGGAGGTTGGGGGAGAAACTCAGGTTGGTGTATTCGTTAAATGTGAATAAAATCAGGTTTTGATTTTGATTTCAAGGAAACAAGTATGTGCATCACAAGTATTGTATGTTGACTGGGGACAAATCAGAAACGGATGGCTTGAAATATATAATATATTATTGAAAAGAAAGACATAAAGGATGGCATGCTTGCATAAAATTGTCTGGAAATAAGTGTTAGCTTTTAATATCCTTTTTGTCTATGTTCACACTACAGGTCAATTCTGATTTGCTCATATGTGACCTGTATATGATTTGTTCATGTCTGTGTGAACAGCACAATTCACATTTTTTCAAATGTGACTCAGACATCATTCGTACGGATGTGGCAGTTCACAAGCTACCATTCCCAAAATTCTTACTGTCTTTCTTCTTTCTTCAGAATCATTGAGAAAATATTGACTCCCTTTGCACAAAATCTATGAAATGCATTAATCAGAGCAGGCTAGGAAAGTGGTGATCAATACTGAAATATCGATACTTTGATACCAGCTCCTTCATGCTGTCAAGTCGATTCTGATTGAAATTCAATCAAAATAGTGATACTTTTGATATGTCAACTACATGATTGTTTTTTTCTGTTGTATATGAGCTTGGTTATTTTATAAAACACCCCACTCTGTAATTATTTGGTGCTTTTCACCTTATTGAGGTGTTGAAAATCTTTGCCGAACTAGTTTTATGCTAAATCGCTAATTCTAGCACAGCACTCGACTTCAACCACGGTCATCACATGGACAGCCTGTAAGTATCGGCTGTAACTCCAATTTTGGTTCGCAGTTCAGTGCAAAAATCAGCACAACTTGCATTTTAAAAACACTGATTAGTTGGGCCTCTCTTATGTATATGTCATATATCATACATGGCAATAAAAACAATACCTATACTGCTCCAGTCTCTGGCAGGCCATGTAATCCGTGATAAGTCAAACACAGCGACAGTAGATACAAATAACTTGGGTCTTGCTACAAGAGCCATCTGCCAGGGCTTTGAAGCTAACTTTATCTTATCTTATCTAAATTATTATCTTAAATTACTATCTAAATACTCTTTTCTTTCTCCAGTTCCCATCAATATTTGTTCCAGCTTGTGGCCACAGAGTTACCGTGCTTCAATCAAACTACTGTGTTGGGTCAAACAGGAGAAGCACATGTCAATCGCATGTCAAAAAAATTGCAGCCGTTAAAGGAAACTTCCGTTTGACAGCCTTACTTAAATGCCTTATTTTTTCGTATGATGTCCATATTGGGTAATATGAGTATAAAGATCACTATAGGGTTGTTAGTTCATGTCTTGAGTGCTCTAATAGTGTTTAAAAAACATATTTAGTGGGTAGTCAGTGGGTTGTCTTTGTTTTAACTATGAAAAAAATACAATTTCTAAATAAAGAATTCTGATTTGCGAAAATTCTCATCAAAGTCTTGTTGGGAACCAATTAATCATGATAAGCAAGGTATTACTGTAGGTCCTTGCAATCAATGAATGGCTGAAGATAAGGTTGAAGATAATGATCTTGATATAACACTTCTCTAGTGAAGTGTACATTGACATCAATTCAATTCCCAACAGAAATATATAAGCAGCTAGAAATTGATACCTTTGGAAAGACGAGGAGAGCAAGCGAGTATGCAAATTCCAGTGTCCAGGTTGTACATCTAACATTGGATCTAAAACAGCAGTTCAAGGCAGTCAAATAAATTCAGTTCAGTTGAATTATGGGATTGATATCTGTGATGTATGATTCACGTGTACACATTCCAGGAGTGGTATCATGTCATTCCTGTCCCCGGTTGACTCGGGCTTTGAAGCAGCAACACGCCTTGAAAGAGCTCAAACATCAAACTGAAATCTCTGCTCTGTTGAAATGTCTGTGTTTCTGCCTATCTTTATCTCGTTGCGTTTGTCTCAGCTGTCTAACACACACACACACACACACACACATTCACACGCACACAACATGATAAATTATAGATTGCTACCTGCCTTTGGGCCATAAGTCGTTTGTTCCCCTTGACTAACGTGTTTACTCTGCCCTGGGCTGGTGATGGTACGGATTTACCATTGATTCAGGTTGGTGACTGCAGACGACTGCTTTTGAAAATCCATTCAGCACTTTAATCGATCGGGAGTGTAATTAATTAAAAAAGAAGGTTGAGGAGTTAGACTGAGAGATAAGGATTTGGACAGAAACGGTGTCAATGTCATGGTGCTACAAGTTTACTGGAGACGGTGACTTGTCTTACTACCTCATGTGGGCAAAGGCCCTGGATGACTAATATGTCTTTTATGTCCAGTCTCAAGGTTAACTGTTTTGTGAAATAGCATTCCCTTTTATATCGTAGCCAGGGTTCTCAATTAAAGCATAAATCACGCTGCGGGGAGTCAAGGGAGAGAAGCTGTAAATTTAAACTGGTTTTGCATATAAAGCAAGTGGGATTTTATTTTAGCTTATTGATTTCTGGAAAATGAATTCCCTCAGCAATAATTTTCATCAAATGTCAATGAGGCTATAAACCTGATGTGAGGGCCTCTGTGGAACTCGCTCTTTAATACACTCAAATGTATTTGTCTAGCTCAGCCTGCTATACTCATTCAAACATTGTTTTGGATGGCAAGAAACTGTAGCACGCTTTCATGGAATAGCGATGCTGATTCCCCAATAGAACCATAACCTGAAGAATGTCAGTGTACTGTACCTTTACTGATAATGATGGCGGAGTAAAAGGTAAAGAAAAAAAAATGTGTATTTCTCTGCAGGAGTTATATGAAATATTGCCGTATGATATGATGTGCTGTTGTGGTATGTACATACGTGCCACGATACAACAGATCCACGTCACGGTGTTCAACTTCCTGTTTAGCCACATTTGCTGTCTGTTGTTTACATTTTGTTGGTGACAAAATTGATTGCAATGTGCACGGCGGTCGAGTGGTTAGCGTACAGACCTCACAGCTAGGTTCAATTCCACCCTCGGCCATCTCTGTGCTGAGTTTGCATGTTCTCCCCGTGCATGTGTGGATTTTCTCTGGATATTCCCGGTTTCCTCGCACATTCCAAAAAACATGCTAGGTTAATTAGCGACTCCAAAATTTCCATAGGTATGAATGTGAGTGTGAATGGTTGTTTGTCTATATGTGCCCTGTGATTGGCCGGCGGCCAGTCCAAGGTGTACCCCGCCTCTCGCCCGAGGGTAGCTGGGATAGGCTCCAGCACCCCCGCGACACTCGTGAGGATAAGCGGTAGGAAATGAATGAACAAAATTGAATCTTTGTTCATTTTCTTGCTTCTTCCGTCTTCGTCCCCTGCTTGGGTGACATCAGTGATTACTTGAGGCAGAAAAACATAAATGACTCCAATTATTTGAGGAATTGTTACACCATTAGTTGTGATGCCATCTACCAGAGGTGTGGACTCGAGTCACACAACTCAAGATTCAAGTCACAATTGAACTGGACTTGAAAATTTTGACTTTGAATTCGATTTGGATTTTGACATTGACCCACTTAATTCTATTCTACTTGAAATACTCAATATTTTCAGTGAACGTGTTATGTAAAATGTGCCCCCATTCAAAGTATTTAACTAACGTGAACATTATTTGTACCAAAACATTTTCCCACAGAATCTACCGTCCATGAATGCATCTACTATCAATGTCTCTTCAGGTGTAGGAACAAACAAAAAGGATGTAACTTACATTTCTGTTAGCACCAGACTACTGGAGAGTGGCAGGGATGTAGTACTGTATGAACATAGCTTGCATTCCCAAACTATGGGGTCATGGTATTTTATATGGTATATGGTAACCACTTCACAGTGCTAAAGCATTTCTTGACCTGTCTTGTCTTAACTTCAGAATTGACTTACACTCTTTACCTGAGACTTGAGGCTCAGGACTAAACATTTGAGACTTACTTGAGACTTATCCAGCCCAATATGGTGCTTTTGTTAGCCCGAGTGTGAGGTATGTAGCAAGCCTCTCTTCCGTGTTTATGGGAGATGTTTGCTGTGAGATGGTCTGATAGTTGTTGAGCTTTGGCCCCAGGGAGCATTTACAGTACTTGCTGCTCAGTGGCTTACAAATAAATTGACTTACACCACTGAAAAATCACTTCCTCTGTGTATGTTTGTTTCTCCAGCGCCCAGGGAGTGCGAGGAAGATGAGTTCCAATGCCAAAACGGCTACTGCATTCGTAGCCTCTGGCACTGTGATGGAGACAATGACTGCGGGGACAACAGCGATGAGCAGTGTGGTGGGTACACATATAGTACATGTACATGTTGTCACATGCACATACGATACTTTCATAGTGGCTTTATACTTTTGATTTGACTTTTTTTTCAGACATGCGTAAATGTTCTGACAAGGAGTTCCGCTGCACAGACGGCAGTTGCATTGCTGAGCATTGGTACTGCGATGGAGACACGGACTGTAAAGACGGATCTGATGAGGAAAACTGCCGTGAGTAAACTTAAAATGCATTCACTTCAGGGAGTCATCTCGAAGAGTGTATATAAATGCAAGGTTAAGGTGGTTCAAGGCAAAGACACTGATGCTCAGTGGAGCCAGTAAATAAACATAAATAGTATGCGGCCTACAATGCAGTTTAATACATTACAATAATATAGATAGATAGATAGATAGATAGATAGATAGATAGATAGATAGATAGATAGATAGATAGATAGATAGATAGATAGATAGATAGATAGATAGATAGATAGATAGATAGATAGATAGATAGATAGATAGATAGATAGATAGATAGATAGATAGATAGATAGATAGATTTTATTAGATAGACTTTATTGTCATTGCACAATAACACAGCAGTGAAATTGCCAATGAAATGTCGTTGCCTGGCTCCCGCATAATAATAAATAATAATATTTATAATTATAGAGAATAAATAGATGACATCAAATATGAACAATGTCATATATACAAGTGAAAGACTATTTACCAATTACTGTATTTGCTGGTGGCGGCACGGCGGTCGAGTGGTTAGCGCGCAGACCTCACAGCTAGGAGACCAGGATTCAATTCCACCCTCAGCCATCTCTGTGTGGAGTTTGCATGTTCTCCCCGTGGGTTTTCCGGGTACTCCGGTTTCCTCCCCTATTCCAAAAAGATGCTAGGTTAATTGGCGACTCCAAATTGTTCATAGGTATGAATGTGAGTGTGAATGGTTGTTTGTCTATATGTGCCCTGTGATTGGCTGGCTGGCGACCAGTCCAGGGTGTACCCCACCTCCCGATAGGCTCCAGCACCCCCCGCGACCCTTGTGAGGAAAAAGCGGTAGAAAATGAATGAATGAATGTATTTGCTGGTAGACACGGAATGTAACCCAGTGGGGTTCAACTGCATATGGCCATGAGTAATGTATGGGATGGCATCTGATTGGATATGGAATTGCCACCATTTATACACCATTGCTGTGTGATGGACAAACGTGACAACTTGCATATCCTGAAGCAGCCGCATAGCGTGTTCCCTGACTGGCTTTCCGTGTAAGGCCATGATACTGATAATGGTTGGTCAAAGAGGAAGCTTATCTCTTAGCTTCTTAGCTCTTCTATGACTTCTGTCATGATGCTGCAAATAATTTTGCAGCCATAAGAGGAAATATTGCACATAATCATCTTCAGTCAACTTTTCCTTCATTTTTATCTTTGACAGAACTTCAAAGTACTTCCAAGACTAAAGTGCTGAACCATTTTTCTCAATGCAGTCATCTGTTGACCGTGTGTGTCTTTGTGATTGTACATTTGTGTGTGCGTATATGTGCAGCCTCAGATGTAATGGCAGCCACCTGCAGCGTTGAGGAGTTCCAGTGTGCATATGGCCGCTGTATCCTGGACATCTATCACTGTGATGGAGACGACGACTGTGGAGACTGGTCAGATGAGTCAGACTGCTGTAAGATGTCCCACACTGACATAAAAAAAAAACCCACTCCACGCATTAGCAAAGCTTGTTTACCATCTTCCGTGGAACCGGCATAGTCGTTGATTGACTGCAGGCCATCGTGAAAAAAAAATATTTTAAAATATTAATGTTACATACAAGAATGTTGTGGTTCTGAGTATCATGTTGCACCCAACCGGCTCTCAGCATCCCTGCGCCTTCACCTCCCATCTCAAATTTGTTACTTCTTTGTTTCACTCGCTCATTGACTATATAACCGCTGGTTTGCACACACACACACACACACACACACACACACACACACAGACACACACCTCTTTGATGTGTTTATCTGCAGTGCGATAAGCGCAGCTTCAAGGTTTTCTGTCATCATTTCAGCATCACCAAGGTCACAGTAGTCAGTTGAGTGGTTCTCTCTGTTCCTCCTTTCTTCCTTGTCCACGTTTTTAAATAGCGGCCATGTTCTTAACTTAACACACACACATGCTACTTTATACACATGCACTTAAATAAAGAAGATATATTTAACCATATTACTTAGCAGTGAGAAAATAGTGTGAACTGTGCTGCACACACACACACACACACACACACTCCTATGAGGCATTCCTCAGAGGCATGACACATCCTCACACAACATTCCACGGTAGTGCATCTCCAGACACATGAAGGGTGCTTTGTTAGAGGAAAAGTGTCTCTCCTCTCTCCCGGTCATGCTAACATGCTAAATGCACGCACATCCACAATACAATGTACATGAAAGTGCAACAAATTGAGTGTGTACGTGTATCACTATGCTGACAACCAACACAAACTTTTGTTGCCTGCAATGCTCTCGCTTTCTCTTTGGGAAAGCCACCTGCTGTTTTGATCATCTCTGGATTCTCTCAGCCAAGCTGATAAGCTTGCAGCGGCAGGCGTGAAGCACCTTCCATGTCCCTCTTTCTTTTGCTTTCCTTCCCGCCTTGTCGTATTCTTCATCTTTGGCCCGCTCTTCAAGGGGAGCCAGCATGTGCTGTCAGGAGGAAATATGCCAGAGAAATGCACATACCAGATTTAGGATGCTTGTGTTTGATTTGACTTTAATCTGCCTGTCCACCTCCACCCTCGTCGCTGGCATTTTACAGCATCTCTGTAATTTCACATCACATGTAGGGATATGGAGTGGGCTATATAAAGCAATGACAGTTAGTTGAAGAGTCAAATACACCATGTGTGCGAAGGTATGGTAATGGTAATGGTAATGGTAATGGTTTTATTTCATTTGAACATGCATCAGATTACAATTGAATGCATCCCATAATCAGTTCCCAGTTCCACATGTCCAAAAGGAGTAGGAAGAAGCAAAGCTTATTAAATCCTACCCCTCCATCTGGTACTTTTACAATCAGTAACTGTTACATTTGTTCACTTCCTGCTTTCCATAATATTTTTTTGTTTTTTTTTTAATAATGCACCTTGAGACACCTTCATATTTTCAGGACTTTATTACTTCCCTCCGTTCCTTTTTTGCAAAATGTGGGGAAAAACTTTACTTTTAACTTCATTCATTCCTGACTAGAAATTAGCTATGTATTATTAATTAATGGCAAAATGTATGTTTGTGTGCAGCATCTCATCAGCCATGCAGGTCTGTTGAGTTCATGTGCAGCAGTGGGATGTGTATCAACGCTGGCTGGAGATGCGATGGCGAGTTTGACTGTGACGATCAGTCCGATGAGAAGAATTGCAGTGAGTACCCACATTTGTCAGTTTTGCGTGCTCGGATGTGTATCTATTGTCACTGCGGTTTCTTGTGATGCGACTTACCCAATACCGAAATGATTGTCTGCAGCTACGTCCATGTGCACCGCTGACCAGTTTCGGTGTGGAACAGGACGCTGTGTGCGGTTGTCATGGCGATGCGACGGGGAAGATGATTGCTCAGATCGCAGTGATGAAGAGGGCTGTGAGAAAACCGGTGAGACTATGCTGATCATTTTTTTCAGAGGCTAAATATAACACGCATTTAAGTTGTCGTCATGACAACAGTGGAGCTCTCAACAAAGTCACAATTTCTTTCAGTTGAGCATCAGAGTCGTTGTTTTTAAGAGCCTTATAATCTGACCATTTGCTGGTGAAAGGAAGGTTTTTACTCCACTTGTTATGTCCTCTAATGTCCATACGTAGTACATTAGATCAACTATTGTATGTATGTACTGGGGATGCTACGGTTGATCTGCCACTAATCAATATGCCGATAAACGCCTTTCAAAGCCCATCACAAAAACTGATCTATGTGCAGTGGCAAATCCTACATGTCTGCTGTGTCACGTAGGGTTGAGCCGACAAGGGACTAGTCCAAACTAGTCCTCAATCTTCAGTCTGACAGCTTGACACTACAATGATCAATGCCAGCGTGTTTAATCACTTAATCACCCTTACCAAACGTGTTGCTGTTCACAAAAACGTGCATGTTAGGTTAATTGGCGACTCCAAATTGTCTGAATGTGTATGAATGTGAGTGTGAATGGTTGTTTGTCTATATGTGCCCTGTGATTGGCTGGCGACCAGTCCAGGGTGTACCATGCGTCCCCCCTTAAGTCAGCTAGGATGGGTTCCAGCATACCCCCACGACCCCAGTGAGGATAAGCAGCATATAAAATTGATGGACGGCTAGATAATGATTCCAAACACACCTCCAAGATGACAAATGCCTTGCCGAGAAAGGCAAAGGTGATTGAGTGTGGCTAAATATGTCTCCAGACCTGAATAGGACCTGAGCACCCGTGGGTTATCCTCTAGCAGAAGGTACAGGAACACATCCACTTCTTCAGGGAGGCATGGAAGAGGATTCCAGTAACAGCCTGTACAGCGCTAGTGAATTTCATGTTTTCAGTGGGTAACAATTTAACGTCTGTGAATGTACCTCGCGTTTTTGTCAGTTCTATTTGCTTACTATGCCGCCACGACCTGCGTGCATGTTTTTACGGAACTTTGTCAATCTTGAGCGGGAGGGGAAGGGCATTGATTGGGGGCTAAAGTTTTCCTTCCTGGATTTAAACATTGTTGAACAAAGTTGAGGACAATCTTGCATGAACAATAACGGATTGACCCCAAGTCGTAGCCATTTGGTGGGAGACTCGGTTACCAATTCCAACAAAGTACTTCCTGTCCTCCAGATAGTCCTCCAACCAGTTTAGAGCAATACCAGTTTCCCACCCAGTTTTCTAACCTCTGTAATAGGATAACTGTGTCAAAGGCGGTGCTCAGGTCAAGCAGAACTAAAACTGAGACTTTGCCCGCATTCGTGTTCAGATGGATATCATTTATCATCTTGATCCGAGCTTTCTCAGTTCTACCCTAAAGTTTGTGGACACAAGTCAGTAGGCTGTTGATAAACAACATTTTCTGAGCCTTTTCCCACTAATGGCAGTTTTAATATGGGCCGCTAGTTGTTCATCAAGATTACTCTTCTTAAGAAGAGGCTTAATGACAGCAGTTTTTAGGGCCTTTGACCTTCTATCTCTGAAGCGAGATTTGAACTAGATGAGTAAGTTGCGGTAGCAAACTGCTCAGCACAGACCTTCGAAATCTAGTGGGTAACACCACGTTGATGAACACAGACTGCAGATGATGTATTGGACCGTTGTGTCAATGACTGGTGTGAACTGTGTCAGCTGGAGGTGTTTGGCTGGCTGAAGAATAGTTATCTGTGTTGTAGAAATGACATTTTTTTTTATATACCTTGAAGTTTGTCATGAAAGAATATTGCAAACGTATTGCAGGGCGCTGGAACTGGAGTGTTTTTATTCTGTTAACTGTAGCAAACAGTACACAAGAGTTGTTGGTATGCTTGGTAATAATTTCAGAAAAATATCTCCCTTGTTGTGTGCAAGATTTGTTTGTAGCTTTTCTTAGTAAACATCATAAACTTGGAGCTTGGACTTGTGCCATTTCCATTCGGCTCTTGTGCACGCCTTTTTCTGTGCTATGACACACTCTTTCTTTTGTCCATGTCACATTTTGCCTACTTTTAACCATTCTAAGCTTGACAGGAGCAATGGTATCCAAAACATTTACAACACTTGATGTATAAGAACTGAGAAGATCATCAACGTTAGAACGTGGTTTGGGCGTAACAGAAAAGACAAAAGGGATCAGATAAAGCATAAAAGCATAAAACATTGACATTTGAAATATCAACACCCTTAGTGGTGATCAGTGTGACTTCTGCTATGTGTTGGTTCCGTCACATGCTGAGCTAGACCAAACGTTTCAAGGACAGCAGGGAGTTCTTTAGCATGCCTGTCATTAGCTACATCCACATGCATGTTTAAGTCCCCTGCAATAAATAACCCAACGGTCAAAATCAGTGCACACAAGGTACTATGGTACCCATTATGTCATTATGTCATATCACCTCGTACTTTGGTACGTGACAAAAAAACAAAAAAAACAAAAAAAAAAACTAAAATTATATTAGGAAAGCAGGAAGTGAACAAATGTAACAGTTACTGATTGTAAAAGTACCAGATGGAGGGGTAGGATTTAATAAGCTTTGCTTCTTCCTACTCCTTTTGGACATGTGGAACTGTGAACTGATTATGGGATGCACTCAATTGTAATCTGATGCATGTTCAAATGAAATAAAACCATTACCATTACCCAGTGAAAGTAATTGTAATTGTCAAATCCAATCTGGGGTGGTTTGCAAATGGTCATATAAAAGTATGTTTTTGGAATGACACACATTGAGACATTTTTTGGATGAGTATATTGTCCCTGAATTTGGCACCCAAAACACCCCCCACCCCTCTGGTTTTGTTGAAATGAGGAAGACTCGACTCAATCAGGACAGCTTTCGCTGTGTTTCTGTTGAGCCATGTCTCGGTTAAAAACATAAAATCAAGATTGTAAAAAGGATATACAATTATTATTTTATGGGAAGGATAAGCGACATAGAAAATGAATGAACTTATATACGTATAAGATGACACGTATGCCAGAAATATCTCTATAGCGATTCATTCATGCTCAACTCTGTAGCTTTGTCTAATTGAAGTTTGTCATTTCAAAAGTTGTCTGCACCCTCGTTAGACTCTCACTGCTCCTATTGTGTCATTCCAAGCATCTACTTGTTTGGGAGCAAACACTCACAGGTTGTGACTTGCTCTTTAAGATAGCGGGGCATTTAGCAGCTTCAGAGACTGAAATGGTATACTGTATCTGTCAGAAGGTGAAAACCACCCAAAGTACTTTTTTTTGTACTTTTACAAGAAAATGATCACACAGCGCTGTAAATAGCCAGTAAATGTCATAATTTTGCCGTATGTTGTACTGCTTGTCAATGTAATGAAAATCTAATTGAATCTATTTAGAACATTATCTTGTTTAGTTGTGTTTACTCTGTTTAATCTACTGTAATATACATGTTTTTTGACTAGCAAATACAGTGGAACATTGGTTAGTGTCGTTAATTTGTTCCAGAAGGCCCACCTCTAACCGTAAGAAATCATGTAAATCCAAATCCAATTAATTTGTTCCAGAAAGCCAACAATGTAAACGCAATACAATTATAGTTTTACATGCAGAAAACACTTTGCAATTTTCTATACCGCTTGACCTCATTAGGGTCACAGCCAATCACAGACCTAACTTCCTCCTGACTTTCATTTCTAGATTCCTGTCTGTCTATATTTATGTCTGATTTGCATTTAATTAAATATTCTGATTAATTATGTCATGTGAAAGGACACCGTGTGTGTTATGTCTCTCTTTGTGTTCCGATCTAGTTCAACTTGCCATAATTAGAAGTCCCTGAGTGTCCTCTCATAGACATTTATGTAAGCTGCTAATTAACATCCCATGTAGTAATTAACCCATCAGTGGTTCAATATGAATGATGACTTGCGTGGGGAAAATAGTTAATGTACTTAAGCACTAATGTAATATCTAAGCCAGTTAATGCAGTAAAAGTGTTTTCCGGTTCCTGGGATGTAATCATATGGTCTATAGCAGGGGTGGGCAAACTTTTTGACTCTCTTTTGATATAACAAAATTTCCGGGGGGGCAGACTATATATTTTACACGTAACAGTCCACCTGGTATTATTGTATCTGTAAAATTGTCATGCAATCTGCTATTATTATTTATTATTTTATATTTATATTTAAATATTTTATATATAATTAAAATAAAATTAAAATAATAATTATTATATTATTATTATGTAAAATATGCAAATATAACAATATTATTATATATAATTAATATAATAATTACCATTAATATAATAAATATAATAATCATAATAGTTATAATAATAATATAATAATTATTATTTTATTTTTATTATTATTATGTGCTTGTGTCTCTTTTTTCTGGAGCACTTTGTAAACAACAGACCATGTCAAACAACGAAATTGATACAACCATCAAAAGGTTGGCTCAGGCCATGATGCCAGGTTGTATGTTGAGTTTAAATTAAATACTTTTGAAAGATTGGGCGGGCCGTATTCAAACACTTGGCGGGCCGGATGTGGCCCCCGGGCCGTAGTTTGCCCACCCCTGGTCTATAGTGACAATCAAATAGAGAAAGACATGCAGGGAAATGTTGTTTAACTTGAATCTTCTTTATCCGATTTAGAAGAAAGAGACCACAACAAGCACGGAAACAAAATGGGTTGCCTCACGGGAAACATCTTAAACAACTTTTAGGCGTCTCACGGTATTTGACCGCATTGTTTTGTCAACACTAAATTGAACGGAGGTTCTGTCGGTGTCCCTGCAGAGACGTCCCCTTGTGCTCCGGACCAGTTTCAATGTGGGAATGGACGCTGTATCGGTCAGAGGAAGGTGTGCAATGAGGTCAACGACTGTGAAGATGGGACTGATGAACTCCCACACCATGAATGTCGTGAGTGGACATTTAACACGATTGCAAACATCTTTGTGTACTAATACTCATGGCAATGTAGAGTAGTATTCAAGTCATCCACAACCACAACGTGTTTACCTGGACTGTTTCCATGTACTGTAGGTCCACGCTCCAGTGATGGTAACTGTAATCAAAATAACGGAGGTTGCTCCCAGAAGTGTCAGATGGTTAGAGGACTGGTCCAGTGCACCTGTCACACTGGATACCGACTGATGGATGACGGCAGATCCTGCCAAGGTATGTGTCTGTGTGTGTTTGTGCTTAGCTGTGTAGTAACACAAAAACATTAGACATAGACAACATTAACAGTAAAACATATTGTTACTCAAAATAAAGGATGCGCACATTAACCAGCAGTTCTGATTTCAAGGTTTCTTTCTGTAAAACGACGATTATCACAGTCGAGAAAAAATCTTAAAATAAAAGCATCCTTTGCTGTAGGACTTTAATTAGTAAAATACTGAACCCGCCAGCAGTTCTTTCAAACAACTCCCTCTTTTCTATGGCCTCTGTGGTGTGTTCCAGATGTGGACGAGTGTGCCGAGGAAGGATACTGCAGCCAGGGTTGCACCAACATAGAAGGCGGCTTCCATTGCTGGTGTGTTCAAGGCTATGAGCTGCGGCCCGACAAGCGGAGTTGCAAGGCCCTGGGTAAAGAACAAGTGCACTATGTTTCAACTTTGACATGAGACCGCAAAGAACAGGAAAAGTTTGACATCTAATGAAAATGTGGTTGCATATTGTTTATGTTTTCTTCGTAACTGTATCCATTTGCTGGCTCTGAAGCTTTGGAGGGTCTGGACTAGATTTAGATGCTGTGAGGGCAGAGTTCTGATACATCAGCCCATCAATCTGTTGCAGAGTAAAGTTAAACCCAAATCCCAACTGGCTGTCAGATGCAATGAACCCTGCACTTCATTGAAATAACTGCCCTTTGTTATTAAAATGAATCAGTCCCTACAGAAAACATAAAATTCTTCATTTTGTCGGTTACCTCCCAAGTCTGACTTGTATTAATCTTACAGTATGATTTCCATTTTTCCACCATGTTTCTTTACACAGGTCCAGAGCCGGTGCTGTTGTTTGCCAATCGAATTGATATCCGTCAGGTTCTGCCACACCGTTCTGAGTACACGCTGCTTCTCAACAACCTTGAAAACGCCATTGCCCTCGACTTCCATCACAGCCTCGAGCTGGTTTTCTGGTCAGATGTGACACTGGACCGCATCATGAAGGCCAACCTCAATGGGTCCAATGTGGAAGAGGTTGTGTCCACCGGCCTGGAGAGCCCAGGTGTGCTTTAATAGGATGCTGACTTTGATATAGGACAGTATTTTGGTTAAAATCAACCAAAATAAATTCATTTATTGTTTCCTAATGCAGGTTAATCTTAACTACAGCATTTAGAACACGGGTGCTCACACTTTCTCGGCATGCAAACTACTTTTAAAATGACCAAGTCTGAAAGAGCTACCTTCTACTATAAATATAGAAAATATATTTATTTACTACATGTATGAATATGAGTATTTATTTACATATCGAATTGTGCATGTATATCAGGGGTGCATGCACTTTTTGCATGCAAATTACAAGTCACAATGATGTACCTCTTTGTATAATTACACATAATTGTTTAACATACAGTATGTGTACATAACCTGAGTAGTCTTTGAGCGAGAGGCAGAGTCCACCATGGACTGGTCGCCAGCCAATCACAGGCATTTATAGCATTTCTCTGTCAATCAGGTGGGCTGGCTATTGACTGGATCCATGATAAACTGTACTGGACAGACTCCGGAACCTCCCGCATTGAGGTGGCCAACTTGGATGGCACCCATCGCAAGGTGCTGCTGTGGCAGAACATGGAGAAGCCCCGGGCCATCGCGCTGCACCCTATAGAGGGGTATGAGCTCAAACTCGCAGTCACTAACTGATTCGGAGCAGATGGTTTCAAATGTGCACACTATCCTCTCTGGATGTGTCCCAGTTGTAGCGCAGTTCCAGTGCTGGGATTAGAGTTTGGCAGTACTCCTGTGCCCACAGGCGTGCATCTGTGTGGCGTAAAGATTTCCTAAAAGAAACAGTGGCTAAGACTCCCTTACTTTGTGTTGCAGCGGCAGGACGGAGAATATAAAATGAAGACACATTTAATATGTTATGGTAGTCAGTTCTTCATATTCATCACCAGTGATATAAACCAGCAACCTAATGTGTCGGTACGTTGTCCTCTTCAGTAAGATCTACTGGACTGACTGGGGCAACACACCTCGCATTGAGTATGCCAACATGGATGGCTCCAATCGGCGAGTCATCGCAGACACACACTTGTTCTGGCCCAATGGCTTAACCATCGACTATGCAGGCCACCGCATGTATTGGGTAGACGCCAAGCACCATGTCATCGAAAGGGCCGACCTGGATGGGCGGAATCGCAAAGCTGTCATCAATCAAGGTAAATTTTTTGGTATGCTTTTAAAATCCAGTCCACATATGGTCGCTCCTGGAATGACGAAATAAACTTGGATGAGGACATGATGCCTGTAATGTAATCTATTCACTGCATGTCTTTTCTTCCTCTTACAGTAATTGTTGTAGTCTGTTTGTAGTAAAAGACCCAAATTGATCTACTAGTTCAAATAAAGGCCTATTTTACGCACACCTCTCTCAATTATACATGCACACACACTCATCATTATACCATACAATTGGTGCAATACTTCTGTGAAAAACCATATGAATGTTTTACTGACTTAAGCACAATTTGCAGCGTAAGCTTTTTGTTTGCCTTTACTTATTTGTTGCTTTCTGTGTGCTCAAATTAGGGATCTGGAAATGATATGTAAGCAGGCCAAGTATTGATCTGTTTTATTGTGCCTACTTCATCTTTTTTGATACTTCAGCCTGCACTGTAACGATGGCAATGTGACAATGTTACCCTGCAACAATGCAGCACACTGCCTGCAGCATTTGTAAGCTCAGCCGGGGAGGAAAATGATAACAAATATAGCTAAAGCTTAATGCAAATATATGACCGTTCATTGTGTTTGACACAGTTTCGGTAGTACAGTAAAGTCTCGTTATATCGATATTGGTTATAACGAATTACTGCTTATTACGATACTATTTTCATTTCCTGGCAAATTTCTAGTCTTTTATGATATAATTAGTTCCGTTAGTACGATACCCGGTTATTATGATAATCCGGTTACTACGATGCCCTTTTCATCTCCCGCCAGCCAATTTGGTCTGCTTATATCGATACAAAAGCAGCTTAAATCAATCTTTGCTTAAGGATTTCAATACCAAAAAAGAACACGGCAAACGGCTGCTTCCAGTCAACTTTATTTTTCACACTTCCACCACCAGAGCGCAGCACACACACCGATTCCCGCACTTCCTGGTTCACAGGTCATGCTCAACCCGCCCCACATAGCTGGCCAAACACATGCCTGCAACAGAAGAACCAACTGACATAGCATACACACCTATTCCAACAAAGACACAAGCGTACAAATACATGTATTTAATTGTGTTGTATTCAGATATCTTTTTATTCTATACACACGAGAGAAACCACGAACGCAGTTGGTTCTTCTGTTGCAGGCATGTATAGAACAATGTCGAGTGCATTATTGCCCACTTTTAATGCAGTTCGGCGCAGGATCGGATATATCGACAGTCCGGTTATATCGATATTTTTTCCGACTCCCGACAATATCGATATAACGAGACTTTACTGTATATCGACAAAACACTGGAATTGCACTGGACTATAAGTGGCATTTACTGGTATTTATAATCTTGCTACAATCAGAACAGGCTGTGTTATTGGAGTGTCATGGCGCTGCTGCTAACTGCATTAAATTCACTAGAAAAGAAGAGGAAGTCAGCGGAAATGGGCAATGTTTCCACCAACAAACTAAAGCTACGAGTGAAACACCCATATTTTAACACCAAAAGTTTAATTCTGCATTCACAAATCAGGGCTCGACAATAACGATGTAGCGACGGCCCGGGGCAAGTTAAAACAAAATTTGGGCAAGTAAATCCAATCAGTGATATTCTCGTCGGGCAAGTGCACTTTTAAAAGCGGTTGGTTGGGTGTTGGTAAAACACGGACTGCATTATTTGGGTGGTAATTTGCAAACCAATCCTTGCAAATCTTGAAATGGACCAATCAGAATCGTTTATTTAGACCGCAGTCCGTAGTCCACAGTCCGTGTTTTACCCACACCTTGTTCACGATCAACCAATCAGCGATTGTTTGACTACAAAAACATCTATCATGGCGTCCCTGCCAACATTGTCTAATTCAACAACTTGTGAAGGAAAACAGCAAAAAGTGATGAAAAAGTGCCTCCTAAACAAGTATTTTATTAGCGGCAGCAAATCAAATGATGGCACAGGTGAGTGAATCACATTGCTGTGACAATTTGAAGTGGTCACAATGAAACACCACCCATTAGATCCAATACCAAGTGCTGATTTTGCACAAGCTACAAAATCTAGCGCTTCCATTTCTCTGTGGATTTTTCTCACCTTTGCTTCACAAATTATTGTTTGACCATTGAGCATTTTTTATGGATTAAAAACACTTTACTAGTACACAAATGTGTCTATTCAATAATGTTTCATTGTGGTGCACAACTTATAAATATCACTGCTTACTACGACTACCATGTGTAAGGTAGTATGGCATGCCATGTTAACATACATCTACACAATTTTTCAGACATTCCTCCAAATACAATGCATCAGTACTATTATCTGATGAATTATCAGCATATATTGATATATGATATCATTATGGCAGTCTTTTCATTTTACATGGGGCAAGTTCGGGCAAGTAGTTCTCACCTTAAGGATTCCCCATAGACAAGTCATTTTTGTTTTTAATGTAGAACCCTGCACAAATGAATAAAAGTGACTGAAGCAGAAGCTACAATCTCCAAGATAGACGTACTTAGTGTCCTAATTCAACATCAATCCACACAGGTAAAATAAGTACAGTAAACCTCGGATATATCGGATTCAATTGTTCCCACTGGTTTTGTCCGATATAAGTGAAATCCGTTATATGCGTATACCGGAAAATGTCCGTTTTACGCATATATCGGATTTATATCCGGTATATGCGTAAATCGGATTTTATCCGTTATAAAAAGGCACTTCCTTGACTATGTTTCCAATGTACCTGGACTCGCAGGCAACGCTGCAAATGACGTCGTATAGCGGCCTGTCACAATTCGGCGAATCGGAGCGCCACGATGCGGCCATCCGATATATGCGAGGGAAATTTAATGGAAATGCATTGGAACGGGACTGGAGATTTTGTCCGAAATAGGCGAAATCCGTTATAAAAAATCCGATATATGCAATGAATTTTTATTGGAAATGCATTACAGAAAAATCGGTTCTTTTTTATCTGTCTGTTGTGAGCGAATTTCCGATATATCCGAGTCCGATATATCCGAGGTTTACTGTATACATAAATGATCATTAAAAAAGTGCAACTTCTACTCTGGACGCTGCGGTGTATAACTACTGTCACTGTATAAGGTGACAGTTTACAACAGAAGTTAAGCTGCCATGTGAATATAAAGTGGGTGTTATTGTATATACAGTAAATATTACCTAAATGTGTTTTGCATTTGAAAGTCTGTTTATTTAGTGTTCATTTTTTTATCAGCTATAAAGCGCAAGCAACAGTCAGGATTGTTGGAGAGTTCGTTTGTGTGTGTGTGTGTGTGTGTGAGTGTGGTTGGAGGGGGGTCTGCGTGTGCGTGCATTGTCCGTGTGAGCACTCCTTAATGATGTGTGCTCTCAGGATAAAAGGCTGTAATTGGCCCTGTCCTTTCTCCAGAGCCTCTGTTTGCTCAGACAACACACAGGACAAATGGAACGTGCGTGTGTCTGTGTGCACATTTCTGCTGTGCCAAGGAATGTTAATGAGTGTCTACTTCCCTACACCTATAGTTGTGTTGTGCCAGTTTGCGAGCTGCATGAGTGCCAAATTCCTAGAGCTGGACAGTGGACGGGTTGGCAGTTGAATGCCCTACCAGCTTACACACCTGTGCGCCCACTAGATGGGTGGGGGGTTGTGAACTTGATCTAGGAGTACATGGAGTACATGCGCCTGAAGATACTCTATACTACAGATGTCTCTTTTGTTGCGTTTTTCTCTCCTCAGGGTGTAGTCAATTGAGCAGCATAACAGCACCCCCTTGTGGAAGGTTTTGACTGACCTGTATGGCAAGAATGTGACATGTTTGCATAAAGTTCATCTTTTTTTTTAGTTACTCGATCCATCATGCTTTAACTGAGACCACTGTCACTTGACACTTATTGCAATGTGCAATGTTGTGGTTGTATAAGTAAAAAATATAGACTTATGTTGTCAACCATTAAGCGCCATGAACTCATGTACTGCCAAGTATACAGAAAAATGCGGTTCCAGAAAAAGCCCGTAGAGAGACCACCAGTAAGCTGACATATTGTCGCATACACTCTAATCCGAGCTGATTTATGTCCATCTGGAAGCAGTGCTGCATTACTTACGTCAGAGATCAACAGAGAGGGTGACAAATTCAATTGTGGTGTGAGAGCAGTGAGGGGTGCCACATGTAGGTTAAAGGGGACATTACTGTGACGGCTTGGTGTGGCGCTTGATGCCCCGTCAGCCTGCAGCTGCTCGCCCAGCTGTCCCGGAAAGAACGAGAGCGGAGGCGGGGGTGAAGCGCGTGTGTTGATGACATGGAAGAAGGTGACCATGTCAAAGCTATCTGCCTCTACGGCTGTAAGTGAGGTGGAAGAGAGTGTATTATTTGTCTCCCTCGTGATAAGATAAGATCAGTAAACGCACACAGACAGCCGCTATCACCTCAAGCACACCTGGGCCAGGTTGGAAGGATCAAAAGACACAAAATTCTCTCACCTCAAAAGTCATATGTATGTATAGTATGTAATAGTTATTTTGCAGTAATATCTCTTGTGACCTATATCTGCTTTTGGTAGCTCTGGCAACAACGGCTCTGACCAGGCCTTTTCGCAGTGACATCCTCATACAACGCAGTGCTGATTGGTTGTGAAGTCATGGGGGAACAAGTCACAAATTCCATCTCTTATGAGTGTGCTTTAATAAGTAACCGCTGTTCTGTTAAATGTTCCAATTAGGTCTTTTTTCTTTCCCTTAGGTCTTCCTCACCCATTTGCCATCACAGTGTTTGAAGACAGCCTCTACTGGACTGACTGGCACACCAAGAGCATCAACAGTGCCAATAAATTCACCGGCAAGAACCAAGAGATCATCCGTAACAAGTTGCACTTTCCCATGGACATCCACACCTTGCACCCCCAGAGGCAACCTGAAGGTCTGGTCTCAACTATGTTGCATGCAAGGAAAAAAAACATCTGTTTATTATTGTTATTGTCCCATTCATAGTCAATGCACACGTTTATTTATTAATGAGCATCGGGTAAGAATAGCAAATAAAACTGTTTAACATAAGTTGTTCTAGGGCGGCACGGTGGTCTAGTGGTTAGCACGCAGACCTCACAGCTAGGAGACCAGGGTTCAATTCCACCCTTGGCCATCTTCTGTGTGGAGTTTGCATGTTCTCCCCGTGCATGCGTGGGTTTTCTCCGGGTACTCCGGTTTCCTCCCACATTCCAAAAACATGCTAGGTTAATTGGTGACTCCAAATTGTCCATAGGTATGCATGTGAGTGTGAATGGTTGTTTGTCTATACGTATGTGCCCTGTGATTGGCTGGCAACCAGTCCAGGGTGTACCCCGCCTCTCGCCCAAAGACAGCTGGGATAGGCTCCAGCACCCCTGCGACCCTCGTGAGGAAAAAGCGGTAGAAAATGAATGAATGAATGAATGAATAAGTTGTTCTAAAGAGAATGTCGGGCTGTTTCTTGAGTCAGCAAAATTCAGCATTCTTGTCTTCATTCATATCTGTCAAATTAGCGCATAAAAGTGTATTTATAACTTCTTGTCGACCCACTGATACATATACAGTACGTGAAATATTCATCCACTCCACAGAATTGCTATTGACTGTATTGGTACGGAAATAAGACTCACATTTCAGACTTCGAACTCATTTGTTTTATTGCTGTCTGTGTTTGACTTCCCTGTAGGAGGCAAAAATCGCTGCGGCGCCAACAATGGAGGCTGCAGCCACTTGTGTCTCCCTAGCAACAAGACCTACACCTGTGCTTGTCCAACTGGCTTTAAGAAGGTGGACCACTACAACTGTGCCAACAGTGAGTTTCTCAGTTTTGCTTATTCAAACTGTGCTATGTTTGTGTGTGTGTTTGTGTGTGTGCGCGTGTGTGTGTGTGTGTACAGTGGTGTGAAAAAATGATTTCTTCTGAAAAATAGGTGGGAAAGTTAATGATGAATCGTTTCACTTAAATACTCCATTTAGTGTTCAGTTGTGTCGTTAGTGAATAATTTACAGTTGTTTGATGATCTGAAACATTTAAGTGTGACAAATGTGCCAAAAAAAAAAAAAAGAAATCAGACCACTATATGAACAAACTGATGAATGGATGGGGGTTCAGGAGGTTTATGCAGTTCATTTCAAGTTCAGTTCCACCAATAGTTTACAAAGTTTTACTTGCATTGTGCTCACTTTGTGTCGTAAATCTGTAGACTAAAATAATTTCTTTAATTTAATTATTAAATCATGTATGCAGTATGTAAATTTGTACCTTTTGTGTATGTCAGTGATTTGTGTTGTTTTCATTGTTGACCCATTGTTAAAATAGAAGACTGACAAAAGACCTTTGGTCTTTAATCAGGTCTTGACAAGTTCCTGCTTTTTGCCCGAAGGACGGACATCCGACGAATCAGCTTTGACACAGAGGATATGTCAGATGATGTCATCCCACTGGCTGATGTGCGCAACGCTGTGGCACTGGACTGGGATGCCAGAGACGGCTACATCTACTGGACTGATGTCACCACCGACTCCATCAACAGAGCCCTGTGGAATGGCAGCAAACAGGAGGTGAGCGCCGGCCAAAGAATGCCCACATGGCCCCCCGCTTCTCATCCAGCCTTCGTTGGCGTTGCAAGGCTGAAAGAAATCGTCTGGTGCCATCTACAGTTGTAATCTAGAAGCACACTTTGTATTGCTACTGGGTTCATCTTACAACTATTGACTCGTTCAAACCAGTAGTCAGCTGGTAAACTATGCTGACATATAAATTAATTTCACATTCATTTCCAACCAACAAAAGCATAAAGGGATTTCAATAATTCAGCTGTTACTCTTGGTGAGACCATGGAATCACTATAATAATGAATAGATATGACAGACAAAAGACACAGCCTACCTTTGATATTGTGACAGCTTCTAATTTGCATTTATTTTGCTTCTGCTTTTTCAGTTGGTGGTGGACACCAGTCTGGAAAGTCCTGCAGGTTTGGCCATTGACTGGGTGACCAACAAACTCTACTGGACTGATGCTGGTAACTAATTTTTGTGACTAATGCTCATAGGTAGGGTTGGGCATCGATAGGAACCGGGACTAGCATTCCGATTCTCCCATAATCGTTCATTTTTTTTAATTTTTTTTTTTTTTCATTCATTCATTCATTGATTTTCTACCGCTTATCCTCATGAGGGTAGCGGGGGTGCTGTCTTGGGGCGAGAGGCTGGGGCAGTCACAGGGCACATATAGACAAACAACCATGCACACTCACATTCATACCTATGGACAATTTGGAATCGCCAATTAACCTAGCATGTTTTTGGAATGTGGGAGGAAAGCGGAGTACCCGGAGAAAACCCACACATGCACGGGGAGAACATGCAAACTCCACACAGAGATGGCCGAGGGTGGAATTGAACCCTGGTCTCCTAGCTGTGAGGTCTGCGCGCTAACCACTCGACCTCGTTTTTTTTTTTAATTTATGATTTCATTTTTTCAGAACCGGAATCACTGACATTCAAACGATGGCCAACCCTACTCATAGGACATTACACTGTAAAGTAAAACATGTGTTTGGTGACCCAGGTACAGATCGCATCGAGGTCTCGAATGCAGATGGGAGTATGCGGACAGTGCTTATATGGGAGAATCTTGACCGACCAAGAGACATTGTTGTCGACCCAATTGGAGGGTGAGATTATTGAAACGACAAGTTTAATCACTACTTTTCAGGGCATTTCTCACATATCCTTCCTTTCTTTATAGTTTAATGTACTGGACTGACTGGGGTGCCAACCCAAAGATTGAATGTGCTGGGATGGACTCTACCAATCGGATAGTCATCATATCTTCCAACTTGACGTGGCCCAACGGACTTGCCATTGACTATGAAACTAAACGCCTGTACTGGGCAGATGCTGGCATGAAGACCATTGAATACGGGAACTTTGATGGCTCCAACCGACAGGTAAGGGTCACTTTCATGAGTTTATAGAAGATTGTCCAAGCAGTGGTTACACTGAAACGTCTCTAAGTTGTGAAATGTCACGGTTCCGATATATTGTGATGTCCAGGTTTTGATTGGAAGCCAGCTGCCTCACCCCTTTGGCCTCACAGTGCATGAAGACATGCTGTACTGGACGGACTGGCAGTCTAAGAGCATCCAGAGCGCTAACAAGCTCACCGGTTTGGGTCGGCATACGCTTGCAGAAAACTTGGAGAACCTCATGGATATTCATATGTTCCAGAGGCACCGCGAAACAGGTGCGTGTAAGGGTGATTCTCCTGGAAAGGGGTACCAGCGAGGGGGCCGTCACTTCCAGGGGCATGACGCACAGCCTACAGTGAAATACGTATATCAGTAAAATATATCAAAATGTGTTATTTCTTTGCATCAAGTGATAACTTTATTTTAATATGCAAATTGGTTAGAAAATAAGAACCTTAATTTGTCCACGCTTTTGGTCCACCTGTCAGGAGAGTGACCCATCTGTGAGAACATCAGAGTGGTCTGCCACATTTTTAACCCGATAAGAAGTAAACTATCTTCTATTGCAGAGGTAGGGAACCTATGGCTCGGGAGCCAGGTAGGGCTCTTTTGATGACTGTATCTGGCTCTCAAGCGTTTCTTACCACAATAAAAATGTATTTTTGCTAACATTTTAAAGTAAACATCACAGAAATGACTGTTAAAAATAATCAACAACTTTCTTATGCATTTTAATCCGTCCATCTATTTTCTACTGCAATACGGCCGACCATATCTATCTTTCCTGATGATGTTTTCCAGGTCAAACACCAAAACTCGATTATTACTGGATAATGCGGTAGTCTACCTCGGTCATTGAGATGTCAACATGTAAATATAAACTTTTCTCCTTTAGTCAAATAGTCACCTAGCTAAAGCTGCAGAACCAAGCCTTCTGGCAAAGATGGCCAAAAGAATGAAATATACTGAGTATGGTGCAAAACCATGCAGCAGCAGAAGTTGCATTAATGGCAGCAAGTATTTGATTTATTATTGGACACTGCGCTGCTCACGAAAGTGTGCTGGCCACACCCCCTTGGCGTGGGGTAGTGTGCCTAGTCTACATAATTAGAGCCCATTATATCTAAAACTGTTGGTCTTACATAAAAATGCACACATTTTATTGCATTCAATGTTTAAAAAAATGTATATGGCTCTCACAGATACACATTTTAAAATATCTGGCCTTCATGGCTCTCTTAGCCAAAAAGGTTCCCGACCCCTGTTCTATTGCTTGAAGCAACTCTTTTGATAGTCTGGAGCTCTCTGTGTGAAATCCAGTGCAAGGCATTGCCTGTGTTGGTCTCTGAAGGTGTTTTTTACTGTATTGCTATGAAGGTTGGCTGCATTGTGGATAAAAAGGCAAGAGTGCCAAATCTTTTATTTAATATGCATCAAACCAGGGGTGGTCAAACTGTGGCCCGTGGGCAACATCATGCCCACCAAGCGTCCTAGTCCGGCCCAAAAGGCATTTCCAGATTCCCTTTTTTAAACCTTTAACATCAAAACTTGCAGTGCTATTGTAGCATGCTTGAGTCTTGTGAATAATAAAATGCAATCTGAAGCTTATACAAAACGCACACAAAGTAACCTGCCTACTGCACCATGTGAACGTACAAAAGCGCGATACCCACGCCAAAAAAACACCGCCGCAGGGCATGCTGGGTAGCTTGTGGTACTCTTTCTCCCAACATTTTTGCTTAATTGCAAAATATGTTGATACTCTTGATACATACTCTTGATAACCAATGTTTTACTGTTTATAGCTCATATTGTTGTTGCCGCTGGACTATGCAGAAATAACCGGCAAATAACAGTTTTAAGTGGTTAAGTGGTTTTATTTTGTTGCACCATGTGCAAACAAGTGAGCTGTTCTGTTTGATGGCCCCTTTGCCAAATTGTTTTTAACCCAATGTGGCATAAAAGTCAGTTTGCCCACCCTGCATTGAACACATTACCTTTAGTGTTGTACTTTTATAGTGTGTACTTTTATTAATGTGTTTAGAATATGTGTATATATGTTTATATAAAAACCAAACAGCATACTAAAACTGTTATAATACAGTATTTAGTAGTAGTGAGGCTGAGAGCTTTGGTAAATTACAGTAAAATGAGTCTTGATCCATGGCTGAGAAAGCAGAACCTCAGGGCTCATATTTACAGTGGTATGAAAAAGTTTGGGCCAACAACTAATTATTTATAAAGGAAAATCTGGAAAATTATCAGTGGCGCCCAAACCTTTTCATACTACTGTATCTAATATGTCCGTTTTTTTTTCTTTATTCCCTGAAGGCTGTCAATCAGCAGTTTCTGTTTGCCCCACTACCGCATCGATTTGTCTCTGATGACCTATAAATTAATGTGTTTTATATTTTCTACCTGTAGTCCACAATCCGTGTGCAGTGAATAACGGAGGCTGTAGCCACCTGTGTCTTCTGGCTCCTGCTCCCAAAGCCTACAGCTGTTCTTGTCCCACCGGGATCAACCTTCAGTCAGATGGAAAGACCTGCACACCTGGTATGAAACCCGGTATATGTGTGTATTTCAGAGACACACATCCAAACGACCCAATTTCCAACAAGAGTTGTTATAAAAATGTCAATAAGTCACGTTTTTCCAAATGCAGGGATGAGCAGCTTCCTGATCTTTGCGCGGAGGACAGACATTAGAATGGTTTCTCTGGACATTCCTTACTTTGCCGATGTGGTTCTTGCTGTCAACAGTTCCATGAAAAACACCATTGCCATTGGTGTTGACCCAAAAGATGGTTTGTGTGTCCTTCCAAGAAGACATTGTGAGCTAAGCTCCTGTTCACGTACGTCAGCGTTAAAGCTTTACATTGTATTGTTGCATCTTCTGCAGGAAAGGTGTATTGGTCTGACAGCACACTGAAAAAAATCAGCAGAGCCAACATTAATGGAACAGCTGATGAAGACATCATATCTACAGGTATGCTCACTTATTTAACTCGTCTTAGTGACAGTGACGAGCCTTCTTTTCCTCTCTCTGAAGGCTTGATGACGACAGATGGTTTGGCAGTCGATGCTGTAGGCCGAAAGATTTACTGGACAGACACAGGAACTAACCGGATAGAAGTTGCCAATCTGGATGGCTCCATGAGGAAGGTTCTCGTTTGGCAAAACCTGGACAGCCCTCGTGCCATCGCCCTTTACAACGAGATGGGGTGAGAAAACAAGTTACACAAAAAGATTACAAGTAGCAATATTTGATATTGTACATCACTTCATTACCAATATTGAGATCAACCGGTATTGATATTGCCGTCAAACTAATATCATGCAACGAACACATTATGTAGTATGAAACTCGCACTCTTTTTGCTGCCAGTATTCTAGCCGCGTGTGACTGAGGTGTGCTAATAGATTAGAAGCAAGAAAAACACGTCACTCCACTCTTGAAGCACTTTTCAGTTTGTAAATGTAGAATCTGAATTCAATCAAGACAGGCAGACATACTGCGATTGTCATCACTCTTGCGCCAATGTCATTATCACCAGAAAAAAACAATACAGATATGAACTAACATCTTATTTTTATGTCAATGTTGACCAATGTTATCAGACATCCCTAATTAACTAAGGCTTATTCAGTCATTCCCTGAATTAATCCTGTTTAAGTTGCCGTTTTTTTCTCCAAATAACCTCTCTGTGGGTATTTTACAGTTACATGTACTGGACTGACTGGGGAGAACATGCTAAGCTGGAACGCTCTGCGATGGATGGGTCAGATCGAGTGGTCCTAATCAATAACAACCTGGGCTGGCCTAATGGTCTTGCTATAGACATGGCTGGCTCACAATTGCTGTGGGCTGATGCTCATACTGAGGTATGTAGGAGTTCTAAGAAAGGTGTTTTGTTTCTTATTTGCCTTGGACAGCCTTGGACATTCATTCATTCATTCATTCATTCATTTTGTACCGCTTTTCCTCACGAGGGTCGCGGGGGTGCTGGAGCCTATCCCAGCTATTTTCGAGCGAGAGGCGGGGTACACCCTGGACTGGTCGCCAGCCAATCACAGGGCACATATAGACAAACAACCATTCACACTCACATTCATACCTATGGACAATTTGGAGTGGCCAATTAACCTAGCATGTTTTTGGACTGTGGGAGGAAATCGGAGTACCTGGAGAAAACCCACGCATGCACGGGGGAGAACATGGAAACTCCACACAGAGATGACCGAGGTTGGAATTGAACCCTGGTCTCAGCCTTGGACAAATCTGATAAAAGATTGTTTGAAGATTTGATGAGACAGAAGGAAAGTCGATCATCATTTTAAGATTGAATGTTTATACATCAGGGCCCAATCCCACATCTACCACCTGCAATAAATATATGCAGCACGGTGTATAAGTGGTTAGCACGTTGGCCACACAGTCAGTAGATCAGGAAGACCTGGGTTCAAATCTCCGCTTGGGCATCTCTGTGTGGAGTTTGCATGTTCTCCCTGTGCGTCTGTGAGTTTTCTCCATGGATGCCAACCGCCATAATACCAAAAAAGAAAAAGACAATTGTAGATGGTCCCTGAGCTCCTGGCTCACTTCTCATAGAGACCAACATAAGTCAGACTGCACAGAAAACGTCTCCTTTTGATTAAAAAAAAATTGTATCTCTTTCTGTTTGCCACAGTTAGAAAGAAGTGTTGTTTGCTCTAACAACTATTCCTTTGGAAGGTTTTGATCCTGGAAGTTCGAATTTTTGAATATGTTTATAATTTTACTGCAATAGTTCATGTATCAACGTATAGAGCATACATAGTTATACATCAATAGGCTAAACTGAAAACATCATGTCCACCCTCTGATCCTTCCTAGCGTATCGAGGCAGCTGATCTTAATGGCCAAAACCGGCGGACCCTCGTGACTCCAGTCCAGCACCCATACGGTTTAACCCTTTTAGGGCCACACATCTATTGGACTGACTGGCAGAGCCGCAGCATCCAGCGGGCAGACAAGAATACCGGTGCCAATACCATTACTGTACGTGCCAACCTACCCGGCTTAATGGACATTCAGGCTGTGGATAGGGAGAGACCTCTGGGTGAGTCTGAGTTATGCGGCAAGGGTATGTTTATGTTTCCAAGTTGTCTTCATTGGTCTTTGCTCTTCTCTGTGCAGCAGTTGTGGTAATTAGGCCATTTTCATGAGTGTAATCATTGCAGTGAATAGCACATTTTTGGTAACTAATCCATGTTTTAAGATTATTGGGACACCTGACCATTATACTTGTAATAATTTACAGAAGAAAACATTTTTACGTAAAGGTTTTTACTCTTTGGCAAAACCTTCTACAAGATTTACATTAAGAATTACTGTATGTAAATATCTACCGACAGTTAGGTCCATAAATATTTCGACGGACACAAAGTTTTTCTAATTTTTGGTACTCTACACTACCACAATGTATTTGAAACGACACAGTTCAGATTTAGTTCAAGCGCAGACTTTCAGCTTTAATTTAGTGGGTTGAACAAAAAGATTGCATACAAATGCCAGGAATTGAAGCAGTTTTTAAACACAATCCCTACATTTCAGGGGCTCAAAAGTAATTGGACAAATTAAATAACTGAAAACTAAATGTTCATTTCTAATACTTGGTTGAAAACCCTTTGCTGGCAATGAACCCATGGACATCACCAGACGATGGGTTTCCTCCATTCCAATGCTCTGCCGGGCCCTTACTGCAGCAGCTTTCATTTGCTGTTTGTTTGCGGGCCTTTCTGTCCTAAGTTTAGTCTTTAACAAGTGGAATGCATGCTCAATTGGGTTGAGATCAGGTGACTGACTTGGCCATTCAAGATATTCCACTTTTTTGCTTTAATAAACTCCTGGGTTGCTTTTGCTGTATGTTTTGGGTCATTGTCCATCTGTATTATGAACCCCACCCAATCAATTTGGCTGAATTTCACTGGATCTGAGCAGGTAGAATGTCTCTGAACACTGCAGAATTCAACCGGCTGCTTCTGTCCTGTGTCACATTATCAATAAACACTAGTGACCCAGTGCCTCTTGCAGCCATGCAGGCCCAAGCCATCACACTGCCTCCAGTGTGTTTTACCGAGGATGTAGTGTGCTTTGGATCATGAGCTGTTCCAAGCTTTCGCCATATTTTTTCTTGCCATCATTCTGGTAGAGGTTCATCTTGGTTTCATCTGTCCAAAGAATGTTCTTCCAGAAACATTCTGGATTTTTTAGATCTTTCTCAGCAAAGTCCAATCTACCCTTTCTATTCTTCAGACTTATGAGTGGCCTGTACCTTGCAGTGAACACTCTGTGTTTACTTTAGTGCAGTCTTCTCTTTATGGTAGACTTGATATTCCTAACTCCTGGAGAGTGGTGTTCACGTCACTGGCTGTTGTGAAGGGGTTTCTCTTCACCATGGAAATGATTCTGCCATCAACTACCACCATAGTCTTCCGTGGACGTCCGGGTCTTTTTGCGTTGCTGAGTTGACCAGTCCCTGCTTTCTTTCTCAGGATGTACCAAACTGTACATTTTAGCCATTTCTCTGATGGGTTTTTTTTCTGTTCTCACAGCCTAAGGATGGCTTGGTTCACCTGCATGGAGAGCTCCTTTGCCTGCATGTTGTCTTCACAGCAAAATCTTCTGAATGCAAACACTCAGATCAATTTCAGGCCTTATATCTGCTTAATTTATATTGATATAAAGAATGAATTGCCCAAACCTGCCCATGAAATAGCCTTTTGGTCAATTGTCCAATTACTTTTGGTCCCTTTAAAAAGAGGGTGGCCGATGTTATAGAGCTGAAACTTCTAAATCCTTCAACCAATTTGAATATACCCTCAAATGAAAGCTGAGAGTCTGCACTTTATGTCCATGTCCGTTATATGACTATCTTTGGAGTATGTTTCAGTAAAAGGGTAAAAAAACAAAACTTGTCAGTGTCCAAATATATATGGACCTAACTGTATACCTATACCTGTATATCATTCTGTCAATCAAGATCTGTTAGTAGTCTATACAAATTTGGAGTGTTATCAATAGAATTTTTTGTCATTTTTGATATAATATGATCCTCAGGGTTTAATAAGTGTGGCAGAAAGAATGGCGGCTGCACTCACCTGTGCCTGCCTCGTCCCAACGGTACGTCCTGCGCTTGTCCTACTGGCATCCTGCTCAAGGAAGATGGAAGATCATGTGACAACTCCCCAGAGACCTATCTTGTCTTCTCCAACCGAGTCAGTGTGCGGAGAATCTCCTTGGACACAAACGATCACACAGACGTTCACATACCAGTACCTGAGCTTCACAACGTTATTTCACTGGATTACGACAGTGTTGATGGAAAACTGTACTACACTGACGTCACCTTGGATGTGATAAGGTGATACATGAGATACAAATATGAATGAAATACTGTATGTTGTATGGATTAATTACACTTTACTTGTTGTTTCTAGACGGGCCAGCCTGGACGGCACTGGCATGGAGACCGTAATCAGCCAAGGCCTAAAGACTACAGACGGGCTGGCTGTGGACTGGGTGGCCAGGAACATGTACTGGACCGACACCGGCAGAAACACCATTGAGGTGGCACGTCTTGATGGAACAAGCCGCAAGGTCTTGGTCAACAATAGTTTAGATGAACCCAGAGCTATTGCGGTGTTCCCGAGCAAAGGGTAAGCTAAGTTATAGAATTCTATTGAAATGCCAAAGAAGCCATCCATATTATGTCTTCTGTATTCTCAGTTACACAAAAAGAAGATGCTGAAGTTGCTTTTATCAATTCTGCCTTTTCTCTGTAGGTTCCTGTTCTGGACCGATTGGGGTCATATTGCAAAAATTGAGCGGTCTCACCTGGATGGTACAGACCGGAAAGTTCTAATCAACACTGACCTGGGCTGGCCCAATGGACTCACATTAGACTACGACACAAGGAGGTCAGAAACTAGCTGTGTTTTGTGTATTATATGTTGTATATCATAGAATTATGAAAAGACTACGTTACTTTCACTTGTTAAGTGCATTTTGTGTCATGTTCTGCAGGATCTTTTGGGTAGATGCCCACTTGGACAGGATTGAGAGCTCCGACCTGAGTGGGAAGCTGCGTCAGGTCCTTGTTAGCCCAGTGTCCCACCCCTTCGCCCTAACACAGGTACCCCGACCCCTGCCTTTTTCTACCTCAGTTGTCCATCACTGGGCTGACCCTTCCTCCTGGCCGCCTCCGTCACTCACCTGCTCTCTCACGTATCAGTTCACCGTGTGACTCTGGTCCCTGGTCATCTGCTTGTCCTCCAGCTCATACTTGGCTCATTTGACTTAACCATTTCTTCTACTTCTCTTCCACTCTGACCTTCATTTTCTTCCTCCTTCTTCCGACCCCTCCCCTTATTCCTCCCATCCCCCTCTCCTTGTCTGTGTTTTTCCTCTCCTCTCTTCTTCTCCCTCCGTTTCCCCAGTTGAAGCCGGTGTCCTCCCCTCTAACACCTTTCTCCCGACTCTCGCAGCAAGACCGTTGGATCTACTGGACTGATTGGCAGACAAAGTCCATCCAGCGGGTGGACAAACACAATGGCCGTAACAAGGAAACGGTGCTGGCCAATGTTGAGGGCCTCATGGACATTATTGTGGTATCGCCTAACAGGCAGACAGGTAAGGATGGCATTGAGCTGGCAGAGCTTGTTCTGTCAGGTGCTGAAACAGCAGTGGTGGACAGTATGTGCTGTTAGATGTACCTCAACTGATCCAGAGAGTCAGTATGACCTTAAAGGAAACCTTGCCCAGGGTTCGGAATCGGTTCTTGTTTGAAAGCTCCCTCTTTTTTTTCTTCAGGGACCAATCTCTGTGGGGTGAACAATGGAGGCTGCACTCACCTCTGCTTTGCCAAGACCAACAGTTTTGTCTGTGCATGTCCCGATGAACCGGACGGACGACCCTGCTCCACTAGTAAGTGACATCATTATTTCACAAAATAAACTAAAATAGTTCAAATGTAAAGCTACAGTATGTAGGTATAAAGCGGGGCTCTCAAACTCAATTTACCTTGGGGCTAGGGTCCGGATGAGGCTGGGCCACATCAGGTTTTCAAAAAAAAAACGCATTAAAAACAGAAAGAAAACTAAATAAATAAAACTGTCTTCACTGTTTGTGCTTCTGCTACACTTTTTCACTGCTTTGGTTCCGATTTTCCACAAGAAAAGCTCTGATAAAATATTCCACTGTTCTCAAATATCTTTCATTTTATTTTTCTACATAAAATAAGATGAAAAAATAAATAAATCAAGAATAAAGAAAATAAATCAATCAATCAGTAATAAATACATTAAATAATAATAAAACAGCAAATAAGAAAAACTTAAGAAACCGCATATAGTTTTTTTTCCGATTCAAATGAACAGTATTAACAGTTATTTAACCTTTACACATTAATGAAACTTAATAATTTGACCCAATTAGCAAGTTAGCATCATACTCATCATACTCACTATTAACTTTAACCACGTTTGACGAGCTGCTTTATCTTGTGACTTGTAGAAGCTTGTAGAAGCAAAGCTTATTAAATCCTACCCCTCCATCTGGTACTTTTACCATCAGTAACTGTTACATTTGTTCACTTCCTGCTTTCCATAATACAGTTTAAGGTTTTTTTTTTTTTCTTTTTTTAATAATGCACCTCGTACCGAAGTACAAGGTGATATGAGCATCCAATGACATAATGGGTACCATAGTAAGTGTCAATATAGTGATATATATAGCACATCATGACTGGTTCAAGACTCTTCATCCTTGTATTTAGCAAACATCAACTGCTTGTATTGTTTCTTGAATTGGCTCATCGTTGTGCATTGTTTGAGGTCCTTACTCAATCCATTCCATAGTTTGATTCCACATACTGAAATGCTATGGCTAGCATAACGTAGTCCTAGCATAGAAGTGTTTCAAATGTACTTCTTCCCTGAGATCATATTTCTCCTCTCTTGTAGAGAAGTATTGGATGACATTTTTAGCTAATTGGTTATTTTTAGCCTTATGCATTATTTTAGCTGTTTGAAGATGAACTATATCAGCAAGTTGAAGTATTGTATCGGCAGGGCAAAATCGCGTCAGTTGTGTCCGGTGTGCACACAGCTTTAAGCTGTCATTTCTGGGTACAACATTAAACTTTCATATCAAGGTGGGGGTATAAATCAACTTGACCAAGAATGAGTACCCAAGCTCTGATCCACACGTGTTCATCAGTTGCAGGCTACATCCCTACCTCTCCTGCCAAAGAGGCCAGCAGCACCCCTGCCCCCAATAAAATCCCCAAAGCTGCAACAGAAACCTCCCAAAGAGGACCCTCAGTGGTCAAGTAAGTCCTGTCTCTTTAACTCTCCAAGTATTTTAAAACTCTGTATTAGATTATTTCCAATCATTATCATTATCAACTAATAATAAACAGAATGTCCTGAATTGTTGGTGTTCATCCAGCTGCATTCATGTTGTTTATTCACAGTTGCACTGACAAGAACGTAAATGTGGAAGAGTGCTTACAGAGTAATGTGGTGACAGCCCCTCATGGTTAGTATTCAGCATCGATATACTCCAATCATGTGATACACAACTACAGTAATTGAAATGTTCTTTATCTTCCAGGAGAAGGGCTTCATATCAGCTACGTGATAGGCGGAGTTTTGACTATTCTTGCTATTCTCATTCTCATTGCTGCTTTGATTATTTATAGGTGAGTTCCTAGTTGTGCAGCACTTTTATATACTAAACCTTATTTATATACTAAAACTTACTAAATATTCCTATCATATTTTCTACACCAGTGAGATTTGTGTTTTCTTGTAAATCAACAGACATAAAAAGTCCAAGTTTGCCGACCCAGGAGTTAGCAACCTCACATACAGCAACCCTTCATACCGGACGTCCACGCAAGAGGTCAAGATCGAGGCTTCTCAGAAGCCTCCAATTTACAACCAACTGCGATATAAGAAAGAGGTAATCCCTTTTAGATTACGGAATTTAGCTTGCGTCCATGATATTCATGATCAATGTGTAGGATTATATTCCAGTTCAAATCCAACCTGGAAAGCTGGTTCATAACGTCAGCACACTCGTCTCTCTTTGCCTCCTTGCAGCTCTCCCATCCCTACAACTCTCTCTCCCCCTTTATCTTTTGACCCCACCCCATGATGCGGAGAGGTAGTTATGGCGCATGGAGGAGCTGTGATTTTTCCTCTTGCAGTGTCAGAGTTGTAATTGTGGGCATGCCTGCATTTATTTTAGACTTGCTTTGGTACCAGAGAGTGAGACTAACAAAGTTCGTTAACATATTTTCATATTAACAACAAACACATACGTTAGAAACAAAATGATGGTAAATATTTTCTACCGCTTATCCTCACGAGGGTCAAGACTGTCTTCGGGCAAGAGGCGGGGTTCACCCTGGACTGGTCGCCAGCCAATCACAAGGCACATATATAGACAAACAACCATTCACACTCACATCCATATGTTCTCCCGGAACTCCGGTTTCCTCCCACATTCCAAAAACATGCTAGGTTAATTGGCGACTCCAAATTGTCCATAGGTATGAATGTGAGTGTGAATGGTTGTTTGTCTATATGTGCCCTGTGATTGGCTGGCGACCAGTCAACATCTCTAATAGCTCCAAATGAAATCAATTGGAAACCCCACGAGTCTAATAATATATTTGTCAAACACTAGTCTCTTTAATAGTAGCAGGACATTTAAATCACACGTTAAACCGTGTTATTATGAGCAATGAGGTTTTCTGTTCTAAGACATCACATAATTTAAGGTAAATTCACTTGTTTTCAGTGTATCTTCCAACATAGAACTCTCTGACTCTGTGTGACTGTCCGTCATAACAACGAGGCGTGCATGTGTCAATTACACATGGTGGTTAATTACACCACCAAAAAAAAAGTTCTATATGAAATAAATGAGTTACCACCATTAACTTGTTATTTTGACAGCACTACTAATAACTAAAGAATATTGGCCAACAAAACGCCTACAAATGTCTTTTTCTAGAATGCTTCTAAAACTGTTTAACAAGCAAGAAGAGGAAAAACACTGCACTACTTGCTGCATGGGCATCTTTTTGTGTTGTGCCACGCCCTTCCTTGTTCACCGAAGTGTCAGGACTTGACACGGTTGTGAGTCCTTGCCAAGTGACTGGTCTGCTGAGGAAAAGTGTTTTTGGGACCGTCTGAACTGTTGAACAGATTAGGAAAGTAAAAGGCCTTCTTGGCCGTCTATTATAGATGTCATGGAACGTTTGCCAAAGTTCAAGATATAGATATCTCACAATTGTGTTAGTTTTTGACAAACACTGTTCTCTTTGTTTGCGTTATTGCCTGTGTGGTAACATGGCGGAGGAGAGAATTTTGAAGTTTTAAACAAAGAAGTTGTGGTCATGAGATCCAAAAGGTGTTTAGCCAAGATGGTCTCCTTCATTGCAGGAAGGATATGGCAAGAAATGTGATGATTGGCTTAAGCAAGGGCCACTCGAGGGTCATATACCGAAAAATCAATGGTAATGGTAATGGTAATGGTAATGGTAATGGTTTTATTTCATTTGAACATGCATCAGATTACAATTGAGTGCATCACATAATCAGTTCACAGTTCCACATGTCCAAAAGGAGTAGGAAGAAGCAAAGCTTATTAAATCCTACCCCTCCATCTGGTACTTTTACAATCAGTAACTGTTACATTTGTTCACTTCCTGCTTTCCATAATACAGTTTAAGTTTAAGTGTTTCAAATGTACTTCTTCCCTGAGATCATATTTCTCCTCTCTTGTAGAGAAGTATTGGATGACATTTTTAAGTAATTGGTTGTTTTTAGCCTTATGCATTATTTTAGCTGTTTGAAGATGAACTATATCAGCAAGTTGAAGTATTTGTGATTTTAGAAATAAGGAGTTAGTATGTTATCTGTGGATCAAAAGGATGCAAGTGCCAATTTAATATTTTGTAAGCCACCTCATTTTGACATGCTAAGAATCTTGATATATATATTTCAAAGAAAAAACTGCATTTCAGCTTCATAATATAGTTGAAATGCTACTAAAATGACATTATTTTCCTCCATGATATTACAAGTTTTGTTTGTTTCTTTTGGCTTTTTCCTGATTATGGAGTAGCCACAGCAGATGTTTAGATCCTTGTAAATACTGACTTTTTTCTCTTCAATTGATGACATTTTTTTTTTTTTTGTAATGTTTGGACTTTATTTTCATAAAATTACAGATGTTCTTTTCATTTCCTCCCCCAACTTTCTTAATATTCTTCTTTTAATTCTGACTTTATTCCCACTTTATGAATTAAGAATGGAAGTTATAACAACTTTATTTGCATGTTATGAATTTACTTTATTCTTTGTTTTGTTTGTTTTGTCCTTTGTTAATTTTTTTCTTGAATATTTTAACTCTATGCTATTAAGATGACATTTTTCCTCATAATATTACACATTTGTTCTCTTAAAATTGCAACTTTTTTTGTTTCAATTCAAGGTTATAGTTTGACTTTATTCTCGTGAAATGTCTGCTTTTGCTTTTACTAATATTTAACCTTTCTTCTGTGAATATTACAACTTTATTCCCAAGCTAATTTTCCAAAAATGTGTTTTGTTAGTTTCTCATAATATTACAAATATATTTTTTCTTCAATCCTGTAATCCAACTTTATGTTATTAAAATGATTTATTTACCCTCATAATATTACTTCACTTCTGTGAAACTTAATATTTTATCTTTATTTTTCCAAAATGACTGCAAATTTTTAAATTTTTATGCTTTATTACAATGCTTAACAACTCTTGTTGTTAATCATGACTACATGGATTTGTCCAAATGTAGCGGCTAGATGACTATATATTTATTTAGATTTGACTCTTTCATACATATTGCTGTCACACAGACTATTTTGAACTAACCATATTTCATCGTCCAGGGTGGTGTGGATGGAGGCTACACGAAGGAGAAGATCCGCATCGTGGAGGGTGTGTGTCTCCTGTCAACAGAGGAGCTTTACTGGGACGACTTAAAACAGATCAAGCCGTCCCGAGGGGGCCTGCACACCTGCATGCGCACAGACACCGTCTCATTGCAGGCCAGCAGCGCTTCGCTGGATGATGGAGAGACAGAGCAGCTCCTCCAGGAGGAAGCGTCTGAATGCTCCTCCATAACCACACTGACCCCTTCAGCCATTACCCCACAGCGTCATGCCCAGCACAGCCTGCCCGACACCGGCTGGGCGTCCATGCGCAAGCCCTCCACTGAGAGTGAAGTGTGAGAGGACAGCATTTGCGCTTTATCTTGACCTCCTTTGCAACACATGCATATACACGCCTGTATTTATAGCTGGTGCAAACAGACATAGAGGATGCAAAGTACTAGCACAGATACATATTTAGAGTCTGAGTGAAATAAACAAGTTCTGATAAACTCAACTCTTTCTGAAACTGGGACTCCGTCCTATTTGTACAGGCATACACACAAACCCCTTCGTGCTCTGTGCTAAAATGCCTTCTGGCAAAATGATCAACTAATTAGCATGCCGGAGTAAGAAAGCAAAGGACTCCTGGGAGGAAGTGACCAGAGACACAAATACGTAAGGATGCAAAGCGACACATGTCTCGCTGCGTGCAACTTTCTTTCTCCCGGGGAAACAACCGACACAACGTTCTCCCAGGACAACGATGCCCTTAAACCACTCATCTCTTTATGAACTCTATTTATGAACATTTTTTATTTGTACTACAAAGTGGGCTTTGAGAATTAAACAGAACAGCGAGTGTTGTGTGGAGCTTTGTGCAGCAGGTATTCGAGTGTTGTGTTTATGACCGTGCCAAAGGGCGGGGCTTCACCAAGTCCCCTTGCTGCTTCTTGCATTTACTCGTCAATAAAACGGTGTCCCGGTTCCAGCAGACAGCCAAATCGAGCAGTTCGTGCAAACATTTAGCTCCAAACTCTTCAAATACTCGACTATGTTTGTTGTTGCCAATGCTGCCAATTTAACGTTTGCTAACGAAACGAAGGAAGTTGCAGCCTCGGTGCCAGATTTAGTTTTTAATTCACTTTCCATTACATTTCATGAAATGATTGGTATAGCCATATCATAAGAAACCTGTTTACACATCTATCCATGTAGGTAGTGTTAATTTATTTAGTGTAAATGGATGACATATTAAAGGAAAGGGACACCTATAGTAATGATATGGATGGGTTTAACTATGCCACTTGATGCTTGTTTTCTGATTTTTTTATACACTAATTGTCCCTTCGAACTTGTAGTGGACAAAAATTTGCATCGATGCTGGCCAAATGTAATTTCATTCGAAGAATTCTTTCATTTTTCCCTGCAATTTTTAACACACATTCACAGCACTTACAATGAGAATGTGCAGGAGCTACAGTATGTTAAAGAGGTTGGTATTGACGTAACTTAAAGTTTGTGCAATTGTTGATTACGTTCAGTGGCAGAGATCTCGTTACCTACGTACGTTATGGACTGCTTTGCCAAACACTACAGTAAAAGGATTTATTTTTATTTGTTAAATGTAAAATCGGATGCAACAGTGCACTTGCGTTATGGAGCATTTAGGAACAAGATGGATGGCATCAGGCAGCGAGGGTTGTAGTTTAGTAACACAACAGTAACAGTCATTATACATCGCTTTACCTTTAAAATTGTCTTCTCATATGGTGCAAGGAAATACTATATTGCAATTCAGACAAATGTGTCGGCCTTATTTATAGAACAATGTATTTTGAAGAATCTGCAACTTGCTGTTTTGCTGCTAGACAAAGCACTGAAGCCAATGAAAGAGGGTCTTGGCAGCTACAGAACTAGAGTCTCTGGCAGTTGGTTACCAGTATGCCCATACGGGCATCATAGTGTCCCAGTAACCCATCATCATCCCTACTCATGTCCCACCAACTCTGCTGCAGGAATTGCTAAAGCTGTATAAAAAGGAAAACAAAAGCTGGAGATACTGTTTTGATTGAGCTGTACAGTCTTTTGTACAAAGGGATTTCATGACTGTAATTAGACTTGTATTAATTTTACTCACTGGAGAAGAATTTTTGCTCAACTTTTTTGCTGGATTATTTTAACCACTGTGTTTCCAAGTTTTGTAAATGATAGGGAAGATGCCCTTTATTTAATAGTCCTCTTTTATAAATACTGGTCGCATATAGTTGTTGTAAAGTTAACAAAAAGAGGTATTTATGATTTGTTTGGTTGTCATATGATGTGTAAATATGAACAGACTGTATATGTATTTCCATGGCAGTACTAACAAGCTGTGTTGTGTGATATAGTGAATCATCCCTTTGCTATCTTTTAATATAAAATTGCATTTCAATGAAACTCTGTGACTCGCTCATTATTTTGTAAATCTATTGCAAATTGTATTTATTGTAATATATAACTTTGATTTAACTAAACGCATACGTAACGTAATTATGCCGTCTCAAATGACGCGTTATGTGAACAACCAGTAGTAGCGTGTATTGAGGTCACGTGAAAGCGATTGGCCAATAAACACGCAGGGAATTGAGCCAATCAGACCTGAGCGCAGCACGAAGCAGTGTTCAAAATGGACGGGTACCTCTTTAGATGTGGACGACTTCAGGCTACAGAGGATGAAAATGTAATTTGGATGGTGGTGCACTTTGGTAAGTTATTATAGCGCCTTTTCGTCGTCATAATTGATTTTTCAAAAACCACACGAATGAGGTTACTGCAAGGAATTGCCGTACATGTCTACAACAGAAGTTAGCTCGATGCTGTGCATGTTAGCTCATGTCGGTTGTTTTGTGTCGTGTCGTGTCGTATTTCAAATATGGATACAATATTGTTAGCCTTGTCGTAGCATAATTTTGCGTTTTCTAACAACGTTCTCATTTGTATTTCGTTTAAAGCGATTTCCAAACACTGGGCACAGCGAGTAAATTGCTGAGTAAGCTAACGTGTCCGTTTCTTGTGTTTTCTTTTGTTTTAGTAAAACACAACAAAATGGCCACCCCATGTGGTTGAAACCAACGGCTGACACAGAATGAAGAACCAAAACTCCATGAGTAGGTAAGGTCCCGCCTGGGAATTGTTGAATGGACTACATGCTTTATTACAGCAACTAACCGAAGAAAACGCGTAGTCTTTAGATGTGGCATGTGTTTTTACCTCAATTTGATATTGTAATTACGAACATCAACCGTGGTTATAAAATCAAACGGGTAAACTTTGAAACTACTATACGAAATACTAATGATTAGTGTCTTACAATCAGTTTCAGAGTTTACGGCTTTCAATAATTAACAGATCAAAAAGAATAAGGATAATCACACAAAATTCCCCAATAGTGGTGTAGTATGTCAGTCAAAATAGCTACATAGCATTCATTAGTGTTGTAGAAAAATATATAATCATAACTAGGAAAGAGTGCCTCAAATAAAGACAGACCTGGGCAATTGTTATTATGTGTTGTAGTGTTTGCAACACAAAGGGATCAGACAACACACATTATGCATGGATGTCTGGAGGAGTCCAGCCAAGAGTGGCCTCTTGGAGAAAACTCTTATACTCCATATAATGTAAATGATTTACATTGTGAGAGGGCACATCATTTGGTGCCACTTTGTCTACAGGGTTGGGTTAAAGGATTCGCATCTTGATTGCACTCCCTTAGAATTAATGCATGTAAATGAATTGCATTGTTACAGAAAATAATCCCTTCCCCGATGCCCTTCTGTCTTTGGCATCAAAAGGTAATACTTTGGTGTCAACACATTTTTTCAGGACCCCAACTGGTACTTACTGGGGAGGGAGCCTCTGAAAGACAGCCTGATTAAACCATCCTATCCTGGTTGACTTATTACCTGAAGAGACTCCCTGCATTGAACTGTAGCACTGAATCCCAAGACAATATACAGCCTTAAATAACATGTGACTAAAGTTATATCCGTAACAGTGAATGAGGAGAGTTTAATGTCCGTTGACTGTCATATGACATCTACAAAGTGATATTTATCATGGACAAAGGCTACTCGTCGTAATGGACCAGTAGCTCGTGATCAGCGATTTAAAAATGGTTGGAGTGGGTACGAGAGTGATGAGTTGCACGCCTCAGTTGGGGTGTGGTGCAGTGGCATCGACACTCCAATCTGACACAACCTGATGAGACACACTGTGCACAGGGGCCATCTGACTCAAGCCTGCTCCCACATGTTTGAAACCACAGTAGCACTCATTTTAGCAAACATTTTATTATCCCCGAATAGGTTTAATCGGGAACTTTTGGGGAAAGATTCACAATCTTTGTGTGAAACATGAACACATTTCTTTCCCTTTTGTGGTGTATTATATCACGAGAAAACAAGTTAATTAACAATTGTTATTGTTTTGTTTTTAATGAATATTTTGCAGTCGTGTTTCTGCCAGATGTTACCCTGTGGATCAACAGCCATGTGGTTTATGCCAAAGAGGTAACAATTGTTTGACATGTATCATATTATGTAGTTACTTGAGTATATGGCATTGAAGAAATATTGGCTCAATTTTCTCCAAAGCTGTTCTAATATTGGTGAAAATGTATAACAGGCACTTTCCTGACAACCAAACTGCTCACACTGAATCCGTTGCAGCCGCCATAAGCATTCGGCAAGATTGCGATCCCCGTTGTATGCTCACACTAGCTCTGTGCTGTGCAGCTCCATCTCCGGTGGCCGTACGGCACAACATGTTTCCGCATCCGCAGTGGATACTGACTCTACCGCAGTCATTGTGAGTGGCACTTTGCGGCAAGGCGGACTGGATCAGGAACAGAGCCGCAACAGATTCAGTGAGAGTCCGGTGTAAAGTCTCATTCGGAAATGGTTAAATGGGCCTCTGATAGTGTGACTGACGTTCAAACTTTATACACATTTTAGTAGGGGTGTCACAAGATTGGATTCACAAAAACAATATGGGATTTTAACATTTTAAGAACTGTACAATTTACAAAACTGCACTTTAGAGTCTCAAAACAATGCAGGTATGTTTTGAAATTTTTCTTTTGTGATGGAAGAAATTACACTTTTTTGTGAACATACACTATTTTGAGCAGCTCTGTTTAACTGTCGCCTAAATGTCTGAGTGACTCAAGATGAAGGTGCTGCAACTTGATATGCAGTTTTTTCCCAGATGGGCAAACTGGTTTGGGTAGCTATGTTTGAGGTGAACAAGTTCATTGTGTTGCCTTTTATGTTGCTACCACTTTTGAACATATTCATCATACTGGCTCCATCATGGTGATGGGCTCACTTTGCTCATTATTATCCCCCCTATATGGTGCTGTGGCATTTGACTTTACAACCATCTTTTTCCCCTCCCAATTCCCACTACATTGTGCACGTGTTCAACCCCTTCTCTCCCTACAGAGGCAAAGCAAGTGTAACACTGAAAATATGTCTCGCTTAGCTGGAAAGATCTCGTGACACCCCTGCATTTTAGCTCTGACCTTTTGTACATGCATATTAAACGATGGTGGAGTGGGCATGAGAATGATGAGTTGCATGCTTCAGTTGAGGTGTGGTGCAGTGGCATCAACACCCAATCTGATGTAACCTGATGAGACACCCTATGCACAGGGGCCATCTGACTCAAGTCTGCTCCCACATTTTTGGTCGCCTGATAAACGTGAATTTATTTATTTTTTTAACTTTCATACATAAGCAAACCATTGAATTTACTGACCTATTGTTTCTTCCTTTTTATACTGTATAGACAGTCTGGCATCCGGCATGGCAGAAAGAGAGGCTGTCCACTTGGTTTTGAGGTTTGTAATATGCTAGTTGAATTAAATTACTGTAAATGCTAATATTGTTGTTAATAAACACTGTAATGTTGTGTATTGGATTCACTAATGTCGAAATGTTGCAACCGAATAAGAATGTTCATTTCAAATGAATCAGAGCTTTAACTTTAGATCACTTGTGCTTTTTCCACTTTTCTGATATACAAATGTAGTTAGAATGTTGTCGTCTTGTGTTAAATGATGCCAATGTTTTAGATAATGAGGTTTGCGTATTTGGAAGTGATCATTAAAAGAACGGCATTTCACACTGGAATGTTTTGTGAACATGGGCCAGTATGCAGCTGGACTAGCCAACAATCTTCCCAACGTGATTTGGCCATGTGGAAGAGTCAGAAGAGTAAGCAGTAAGAAAGTTATCAGTGTCCTGTTTGTTTCGTGTAAGTCATGGAGCAAAAACGCTTGCCTACAGGGAGCGCGGTTGCTAATAGCCGTTCCCACCACAATTAGTGGCCACATTAGACGTTACCGATACTGTAGAAAACGCTAAAATCCTAAAGCTACTTACCATTGAGAGACGTCTTGAAGTAACCTCTTTTCTTGAGAAACGAAAGTGAGTCTTTACTTCCAGATCGGACTCAAACACATATGGTTGTATGGCAAAAGCCGACATTTTAAAAAGGTGCATTGCCGTTTATCAACTCCTGTACCGGAGTGGCCGTGCATGTTGGCGGGCCATGGGTGGAATAAATTAAAACAGACTGTTGTGGGAACCACAAAATCCAAAGAAATACAGCTGAATAGGTGCAGATTCCGGAAGAACTGTGCTGGTCATCGTATGTAGCTGCTCAATAAGGCTGACAAAAATTGCATAATAAAAACACAAACTATATAAATCGTACTTTTTGGGTCTGACTGAGGATTTGGACTCTGCCCCAGTATGTCTATGTAGCAGCACCCAGGTAGAACCTGTTTGAGGCTGTGTGTTAAGAGTAGCAAGGAGAAGGAGTAATGTCAGCCATGTATTTTTTTTTGTTGAAGCTTCAAAGACGTTGCAGCTGAGTGCGAAAGTTGTTATGCAAACCTTTCCTGTGGGGGCACAGAACCGAGGAAGTTTAATATGACAAAACCATTGCACAAGCAGCATCACATTGGAAACTGGCACAGGACGACAAGAAGTCATTAGCTATAGCAGCAAAGGTAACCATTGTCTGTCTGTGAGTAAAGTCGAGTTTAAATGCTCAACACCATGCTGAGCACCTCCTAACCTTTTCATAACCATTATGTTATTGGTTATGTTATGTTTAGCTGCCACTGCATTGTTGATGCAGTATATTAGTCATTTTATCCTCATACCTTCAGTTGATGGTTTACAAGCCCTTTGTAGCACGCCACACTAAAATAAGGTAAAGAGTGATTTGCGCTGATAAGATTGATATTGATTGGTAATTCTGATATTCAAGGCTGCAATACCTCTTTTGGCGAGGAAGTGAAACATTTGTATCAGGACAGCCCTTATGTGAATCATCAGCCCCAGGCTGGCAGAAGAACGGTTTACTGTATATAAAAATATATATCTGGAATTACTGAACTTGCTGTTGTAGTTCTCTGCAATAAAGATTTTGAAAAATTACTGCCTTGTTTTGTCTTCAATAATGTGAAAATTTGCTTGTATTCTTTCAAGTTTGGGGTAATGAGAGGCTTTAGACAGGTCATTGGTGTAGTACTATGGCTAACCACTGGGTGTCAGTTAAGCATTGTCTGTTTCATGCTGTAAGACCACCCTTCCTCAGTGTTTTGGATGAATCCAAGAGGTTTTACGACTGGAGTTTGTAGGATTGTCGGCCTACAAACCTGTTCACATTCACATTTCTCTAAGTCTTCTGTGAATTGTTCAGTTGTTCACTGGCAAGCTCCAAACATCCTTTACACATGTTCTCTTGAGCAGGGGAACCAGGCACTGCAAGATCTCAATCAATTACAGTAAAGTGCCAGCAAGTCAGTGACTGTATTCCCCTTGCTTCCTTAAGGTCATTGACAAGCTCATTTTATGGAATTCTGGCTGTTTCCATTCTCAGAAACGAGAAGGAGATATCTTGCATTTAACTTGTTTTCTTAGCCTCAAAATTATGTATTTGTACATTTGACAGTAGCCTACTAGAAATTGCACTTGGGTGAGGTATTTCATTCAGTAGTTAAATATTTATTTGCCAGTGTTTTAACCACTTTACTTGTATGTTTCCTTTTTAGAATCCTGTAAGCATTAATTTGATGAACGTTAATTTGATATTGAATAGGAGCAAAATTGACTTGCTAATTAATTTCCATTCACAATGTACACTGATAAAAAAGAGAAAAAGGTTAGCCTGTCGGCATGTTGTGTGCACTTTGAAGATTGCGGTCGCCACAGAAGCCTTGTTTTCATGGTTGATTTTCCAGCTTTGTCAATCCGGCCTTCATTTTCCAGCCAGAACCATCAGCTCTGCTGTCTGTCACATGGTTGCAACAGTGCAGCACTTTTTTCCGTCACAATGACCCTAACAATGAGGGTATGCTGACCACAGTGTCAGGTTCTACAGTGTGTTTCGTGTGGTGTCACCTTGCTTCTCACTAAGATGTCTCCTTTCAGTCTACACTTGTTTTTATTCAAGCATATTTTAGAGAACACATTCCAGTGTAACTGTAAAGCAAACCAGTAAAAGGCTGTTGCTGAGGTACTGTGACACATAACTCGTCCAGGGGGCATCAGCTCACCTTTACGAACGCCTTGTCCTCTGATTTTAGATCAAATGTTTTTCAAATATATATATATATTTTTTAATGTTACTTTAAAACATTGATAATACGAAGGTGCTGAACATACTACAGTGATGTCTTGTCACTTTGTGGTTCGAATAGCATGGCTTCACCCTCACGCTTTTTCAGAAATATATTAACTAAAATAATGGACCAAAATATTACAATGTAACATTTAAACATCCAGTCAAATAACAATTTAATAAACAGAAAACCAGTGGGATAGGGTTTTTTTTGGGGGGGGGGGGGGGGGTAAAAGGAAATTAAATAGTACTCATTTTGGGTGCAAAACCAAGCTGTGGAATGACCTGCAAAGGCCAGCAAACATGCATCAATATTTCATATTGTCGAAGTTTACCGGTAAACAAGTTTTGAATAATTCACACTTCAGCTCAAATATGGCAAAGATTATTATACGATTCATTCATATTTCTAGCTTCTTCGTCCTTTGTGTGGGTGATGTATGCGCATCGGTGATGCAAGCGATTCCTTGAAGCAGTACAAATATAAACTGAATATTTTTTTTGTAATCGAGGTACTCAAATTATTTGAATAATCGTTGCAGCACTGGATAGACTCAGATATATGATGCATCCACCTTAATTTGTTTTAAAGTATCTATCTGCGATACTGGCCATGTATTTACTGGGTATTGAATCGATACCAAATCTAGTGGTATCACACACACTACATTCTGTGCATGGCTGTCCAATTCTGCTAATGTCTCAGAACTGACTTTTGGAGACAGGACCCACCAGGAAGCACAGAGCTGCCATTGGTTGGTTGCTTTCCAGGAAACCCTTTCCTTGTGACCTCTTACTTGAGGTTGGCCATGATTTTATTTTGAAAGGATTCAATTCAGATTCCTCGTTTTGATTGAGGTCCCTAATGATTTAAAAAAAAAACGGTCATTAAAGTTTGCATGGTATAGATTTTTTTTTTTTACAGTTTTGTACAGTTCATTTTTTCAGTGTTATTTTCAACCACCAAAGCATTCAAATTTATACATGGTATGATATTTATTTTTACAGGGATATACTTTCACTAAAGATGTTTACTTTTGAAAAGTAGTGTTTGTTTACTGCCTCAATGTTGGCGTGAGCTATTTTTATCACACCCTTATTTTGTTAAAAGAGGAGATGGGCCAAAATGCTCTTATTTTGAAGGTAGTGTGTTTTATGAGTTCTTCTAAAGGGAAAAAATGCAACAATGGGACATATGACAATAGATTAAAAAAAAAACAACCTTTTCTGACGTTTCTGCCACGACCAAGAGGTAATGTTAGTTATGGGATTTGCTGCTGCTTCACATGTCATTTTGGAAAAAAATAATACTCGATTATAAATTATGCCTCACAGTATGTGAGTCTTCATGCCAACAAATGCGACAACTTTCAGGGACGGTGGAGAAGAGAGAAGTTGAATGAAATGTTGGCAGGTCTGAAGAAACAGTAAGCAGTGTTTACTCAGCTGAGACATCAATGATGCTGCAATGAAAGCTAGCTAAAGAAACTGCAGCAGATTCAAAACCATTTAGTGAGGGTAAATTTGTCAACACATTCATGATGAAGGTAGCGGAGATTGTGTGCCCTGAAAAGCGCCAGGCTTTTGCATCACATTGTGAATCACTGATGCTTTGTGTGGTCCTTTTCCTCAGAATTTTCTAAAATATGATTTATAGGGATATTGTGCTTAAAACAAAGTTGTATACTACAGTAAACCTCGGATATATCGGATTCAATTGTTCCCACTGGTTTTGTCCGATATACGCGAAATCCGTTATATGCGTATACCGGAAAATGTCCGTTTTATGCATATATCGGATTTATATCCGGTATATGCATAAATCGGATTTTATCCGTTATAAAAAGGCACTTCCTTGACTATGTTTCCAATGTACCTGGACTGGGCAATGAAAAGAGACGTAAGATAATGAGAATTTAACTTTATTGGACTCTGAGCATAACAAATTGTTAATTAAGCTAGGCCCTGGCAACGCTGCAAATGACGTCGTATAGCGGCCTGTCACGATTCGCCGAATCGGAGCGCCACGATGCGGCCATCCGATATATGCGAGGGAAATTTAATGGAAATGCATTGGAACGGGAATGGAGATTTTGTCCGAAATAGGCGAAATCCGTTATAAAAAATCCGATATATGCAATGAATTTTTATTGGAAATGCATTACAGAAAAATCGGTTCTTTTTTATCTGTCCGTTGTGAGCGAATTTCCGATATATCCGAGTCCGATATATCCGAGGTTTACTGTATATACAGTAACTTAAAAACTACAACTTTAGATTATTTTATATTAGCTTGATTAAAATAATGGTATATACCATGATTTTAGCGGTCCAGCCCACTTGGGAGTAGATTTTCCTCCATGTGGCCCCTGAGCTAAAATGAGTTTGACACCCCTCGCTTATTTGCTCTTACTCTGTCTACTATATTGTGTAATACATGTGCAAAGGTGACTATACGGGTGGTAGTTCAAGTCCAGAAGACTAATAATGTCAAAAGCTGTATTTCGACAAACGGAATGCTTCTTTGCGGAGTTCACGTATCACGGTTAGGTCTGGAACCAATTAACCTCCATAAATGAGGGATTACTGACTATCCCGCTTTCTTCCCTGAGACTGTGTATGTGCATGTACACAAGGGTTACAAAAATAGCCTGACATCTGTGTAAACACTTTATAAATCGTACAACACATCGGCCACCACTTGTAGCGCTGCTACTTTGTTGGTTTAATCATTATTTCATAACAACTGTTTGACTACAGTAAGACCGAACCGTAAATAGTAGCACAGATTCAGTAAACCACATTATGGGTGTCTCATGATCCGTTGTTAATTGGACAACTTATAGTTCTTGGTGAGGACCTGAGTAAACATTCAGTATATTTATTTGTTTTACCGTGATGTCAGTCAATATGGCATTAATGGAACCTCCCTCTCCAAAGCCAGTCTCTCCGGGTGAACTCTGAAAATGAGAAATTAATTATTGAATAAGTTTGTTGCTTGTGCGTTTACATTTTAAAAGGTACATCGTTATTCATTCCTGAAGAGCAGCAACTGTGTAGCACCCGGGGAGCAAATCCAGATCTTGTGTCAGCACGTTGTTCAAGGCAACGGGCTGCATGGTAATAAATGGAGATGAGCCGGATACTCGTTATAAACTGCATTATCCATTACAGATCATGTATTTTTGCCGGATATGAAACGAGTACATTTACTCATTATCCGTATTCGTGTTTAAAGGAAATGCTCATTATGTATTTACTCACGCTTTGTAATTGGCAAGTCACACGCAGCGACTGCCTTTGGGCAAGTTAAACACTGCTTACAGATCGCCTCTATTTCAGTTTGTATCGAAAGTTACTTGGTAAACTAGTCTCGTAACGTGCGCGGACTTGTGTAAGGCTTGTGTTACTTCAGTCACTTATGCATCAGGAGTAGGATGAGCGCTATTTTCCTTGAAATTTATTTTTGTCTTATTCCATGAAGTCGTCATAAAACAGGCATCTTACGATATAAGAACTTTGTACGTTTTCAGTTGTCAGTACACAGACAATGGTAACATGAACCGGTTAACTGCCGCATTGATTAATTAGTCTTACATATCACGTACACACATACACAATGGATTGATACAATGGATTGAGTAAGGACCTCAAACAATGCACAACGATGAGCCAATTCAAGAAACAATACAAGCAGTTGATGTTTGCTAAATACAAGGATGAAGAGTCTTGAACCAGTCATGATGTGCTATATATATCACTATATTGACACTTACTATGGTACCCATTATGGCATTGGATGATCATATCACCTTGTACTTCGGTACGAGGTACATTATTAAAAAAAAAAACTGTTATGGAAAGCAGGAAGTGAACAAATGTAACCGTTACTGATTGTAAAAGTACCAGATGGAGGGGTAGGATTTAATAAGCTTTGCTTCTTCCTACTCCTTTTGGACATGTGGAACTGTGAACTGATTATGGGATGCACTCAATTGTAATCTGATGCATGTTCAAATGAAATAAAACCATTAACATTACACAGTACACGTATAGCGGAATAATAATAAATATAGCAATGTGTCATCAATCCATGTCAATTTCACACTTAAAATAATGTACATACGTACGAACCACACATTTCCGTTTCAACCACGCCCACTACCGGTTTATGCCCCACCCACTCAGACTACGGATACGGACACAGATACAGATAGCGTTGTACTTATGCTCATGCCTAGTAATAAACCTAAACATGCAGTACACGTTTTTGATTTCGGGGAAACAAAGGCCAACTCCAACAGCAAACTTTGTTGGTTTAAACCGTATTGTATTCTTCTAGTCCGGTGGTTCTCAATTATTTTCCGTCATGCCGCCCCCCCCAGGGGACAGAAATGTTTTCACACACACACAGTACAGACTGAACTCAAAACTGAAACCGGGACAATGCAAAAAAATAAAAATAAAAAAAATGGAGAGATGTAAAGCACACAAGTGTGTATTCAAGAGTCAAATTACATGTTGAGTACAACAAACTTGTACATGTTGGCAGGTCTGCAGTAACACTGAAAGTACTCAATGCCTCTCATAACAGTTCACTTGGAGACAAAACAGGAACATGTTTAAATACAACTAAGTACTGTGGGATATTAGCAGTGTTGGCAGTAACAGTGTTACTAATGCCGAATTTATATGTGTACTATACTGTGTAATGTTAGCGTACAGGTGACTATATGGGTGTTATTTTGGGCCTCTAATCATGTTAATGTCTAATAGTGTTGTTTGCCCAATACTGGGTATTACATATAGCTGTGCACTAATCATTTGGTGTTTGACTCTATGTTGGAAGATGTGAAATAAATACTTATGATTCATTTTAACATTGTAAATGTTGATGTAATCATTATAGTCAATCATTATATTCTCATCTTGTCTGTTGTAGTAGTGGTAGTATTGCCAGCCATGTGAGATTTTTCTTTCTTTTTTTGGGTTTTTTCAGAGAGAGGAGCATACTGAGCAATTTTTGCCTGATAGAACTCTCGTGCTGTGGATAAAGTTCAATTTCTAACCTCCCTTTGTTACAGAAAATGTTTCTTTTAGTGACTACACCATGGGGTCAACACAGTGGGGCAGGTGGGTTGCGTGTCTGCCTCGTGGCAATAAGGTTCAGAATGGGATACAGATTTAAAGTCCTTTCTCTGCTGAGTTTGTTAGTTCTCCATATGAGTCTCTTACGTATGTTTGGCAATGCAAGACTGGGTAATTGTGAATTAATATGCAGCCCTGTGATTGACAGATCAGGGCATTAGCAGCCTCTCAGCCGAAGGCAGTTATTCTCAATCAGGTGTTAGTACTAATGGTATGTGATCAAAAGATTTGTTGTGGCGACTCCGAAATCAAGAAAAAGACAAAACAAACAAAAGCAAATTGCAGGGGGTATAGTGAAAAAAAATAATTCCAAATATGATAAAATACTGCCACTCGTTTCATATTAAGCCACATAATAAAATCGAATGTGTACGCTTCAATCGGTTACCTCAGGGAGACATATGGCACAGCTGTTCCTAAATCATAACAGTCGTGTTACATTCTGCTATTAAAGAATTATCAACACTTATGAGTGAGGGGGTACTCATCACATGACAAAAAAGTTCTGGGGGTACACGGGACAATAAAGGTCGACAAACACCGGACTACGCGACTGTAATTTATTAGGTCCCTGTGTGGACGTGATGCAGGATGTAGTGTAGACCCATGTTGACTGAATCATCCACCGGCCTGTTTGCCCTGGAGGCAAACTGCAGGGGGGCCAGTGATGTCCTTCAGGTGGCTCAACACCATCATGACCACAGATGTTAGGGCCGCAGGTCTGTAGTCATTTCATCCTGAGGCATTTAAGCCTAGGCTTTCTTGGGCACTGGGGTGACGGAAGCAGGAGAGCACTGCACAGCTCCAGTCCATGGTTGAAATAGTCAAGATATGTTATATTAATAACTCAACAAAAAACATTAGTTTATCAATACATAGCAATATTATCTTAGTGTAGATCAGGGGTCTCAAACTCAATTTACCTGGGGGCCACTGGAGCTAGGGTCTGGGTGTTAAATATCTTAATTTTTATTTTTCTACAAAAAATAAGATGAAAAATGAATAAAAAAAATCAAGAATAAAGAAAATCAATCAGTAATAAATACATATAATAATAATAATAATAAAACAGCAAATAATAAAAACTTAAGAAACCACATATAGTTGGTGGTTAGACAAATTATTTTTTCAGATTAAAATGAACAAAGCATTATTAGAGCCCTGTAGACATGACAAAACACGACTATAGTCACATTTATACTCTTTTTATTTACAACATATTGCACAACTGCAGGGTCTTGAGACACATGCTAACTCGCAAACTAGAGAGCTAGCGACCTAAACGGTAGCCTTCAAGTTATTTCCTTTAAACTTAAATAGCCAAAAACGTACCACTTCCACACGGATAGGGAGGATAACTATTAACAGTTATTTAACCTTTAACATGAACATTAATCAAACGTAATAATTTTTTCTGGGTACATGATACCATACAGCATCCATATCAAACTTGCGCGGGCCGCACTAACATTAAACTTGCATATCAAGGCGGGGGCCTCAAACTGGTGTCCTGCGGGCCACATTTGCTTGATTGGATCATTGTCTGCTGTCGAGGAACCTATAATTTACAATTCTTACAACTCGGTAAAATATTACCATTACATGAATTCAACATCTATTCAGTTGCGGCAGAAACAGACAAAATGAAAGTATTGATTTTCTGCAAGTTGTCTTTTATTTTGCTGTACTTGAATGTGATGTTTTTGTTGACAAATACACAGGATGTGTGTACATTCACCAGATGTGTCTCTGGTTGCTCCTCATCCAAATGAATGGTTTTGACGTGAAGTGGAAAACAGATGTGTTTACTGTATAATAATCAGGAGCAACCATTGCCTTTGGCGAAAGTTCCTACCTAATAAAAGCAGCACGCAGCAAATTTCCATCCAGCTCAGCGGCGGTGTAGGTGTTCACAAAACCATAAGGGAGTACAGAAATGAATAGGGGTGTGCGTTTGTTTCTCCTCAGAAAAAAGAAAATGCTGAAGATTGGCTGTGTTCTGCTTATCTTCATAAGGCTTGTCCCAAATCGAAACGATGAATGCACATTTAGAGAAAGTGTTCATAAATATTGCAGCGCATTGTCACTTGAAAATGTGTCATGTTGGTTCCATTTTTCAAAGCAGAACCTGCCATTTCCATGCAGGTGCCGAGGAATATGTGGTATAGGCTGACAGGTGACAAGGCTTCAAGCCATGGCACATTTCGATGTTGGTATAAACCACAATTTGAAGGTAAATACATTCACATTGGACACAGATTAAAGCGTAGATCACAGCTCCCGTCTGTAGTCTTACTGCCTTTTTTGACTGTCAGCCCTTTCCATCCAAGCCTGAATAGGAGGATTAAGTCCTTTCATGGGCACAGGCAAGAGAGCTAAAACTTGTTGGCTTTAAGTAGGCCGTACATGTGGGACACATCGGAGGGAAGGTCTGATGTGTTCAAATTGAAATCCGTCAGTATGACAGTAAAACATACACTTTGAGCTTTGATGGAATGGCTGAATGCTAAGTAAAAGGTCCAAGCCACTCGTCTGTTACATATTATTATTATTATTATTAAACCTATAGATTCAGTCTAATAGCTCAGTGCATTTCCTCTCTAATAGCATCTCTTAGAAGGCCTTCTTCATACACAAAGTCACATAGCACAAAAAGAGTTATGCAACATGCCGCTGATGGGAAAATACCGGGATACACTAGATGCATTGTTCTTGCTCATACAAGCATCACTCTCACATCTACACCAACATAACTTTCTAGAGGGGCACAACAACTGCTATACAATCCCGATCAAACATTTTAATGTTGCTCCAGGGGGTTAAGATGGTTTTCACAGAAGGCATCTACTGTCTGGAACTGACATTTTGTACACTTCCCTTGCCATACATCCCCGAATGTTCTCAATTTGATTTAGATCAGGGGTCTCAAACTCAATTTACTTGGGGGCCACTGGAGCTAGGGTTATTAAAAACAAAAAAAATTAAAAACGTCGCTTTGGTTCCAATTTTCTACAAGAAAAGCTTTGATAAAACATTCCACTGTTCTCAAATATCTTACTTTTTATTTTTCTACACAAAATAAGATGAAAAATAAATAAACAAATCAAGAATAAAGAAAATCAATCAATCAATCAGTAATAAATAAATATAATAATAAGAATAAAATGGCAAATAATAAAAACTTAAGAAACCACATATAGTTGGTGGGTAGACAAATTATTTTTTTCAGATTAAAATGAACAAAGCATTATTAGAGCCCTGTAGACATGACAAAACACGACTATAGTCACATTTATACTCTTTTTATTTACAACATATTGCGCAACTGCAGGGTCTTGAGACACATGCTAACTCGCAAACTAGAGAGCTAGCGACCTAAACGGTAGCCTCCAAATTATTTCCTTTAAACTTAAATAGCCAAAAACTTACCACTTCCACACGGATAGGGAGGATAACTATTAACAGTTATTTAACCTTTAACATGAACATTAATCAAACGTAATAATTTTTTCTGGGTACATGATACCATACAGCATCTATATCAAACTTGCGCAGGCCGCACTAACATTAAACTTTAATATCAAGGCGGGGGCCTCAAACTAGTGTCCTGCGGGCCACATATGGCCCGCGGGTCGCATGTTTGAGACCGCTGATTTAGATCATGTAAACACACCGGATGGTCCAAAAGAGTGACATTATTCCTCTGGAAGAAGCCCTTTGTCAGTTGAGTATTGTGAACTGCAGCGTTGTCCTGTTGAAAGAGATAGTCATTACCACGCAGACGAGTGTCATCAGTCATGGGGGACGCCCTTTGCTATTATACACAGAGCCACGTGCCGTTTGACGCCCCCACGCAACCTGAAGCGCCATTGTCCCATTGAAGAAAAAAAAGCACCCCAGATCATGATGGTACTCCTTCAACTGTGCCGTGTGGAAAACATCTTTAGTGGGATCTCCTTGTCATGCTAGTTAGGTCGGAAGCCATGTGGACTGCCAAGGTTACATTTTTTCTGATCATAGAATAAAACTTTCTTCCACCTTTCAGTGTCCCATGTTTGGGGGTTTCCTAAAAATGCCAAACGGGGAATTTTGTGGCATTGGAGATACCATCTTAGAGTTATTGGACTGCACTTGACACCAATAACAACCTTCATGCCGGCCATAGATTGTCTTGTGTCTTCATGGACAACCAATCGAATCGTCCGACTCAGGGCCGGTAACATTCTACCTCTTGACTTTTTTTGTTTCATAACCTTTCAGATAGGATGGCACGGCGGTCGAGTGGTTAGCGCGCAGACCTCACAGCTAGGAGACCAGGGTTCAATTCCACCCTCGGCCATCTCTGTGTGGAGTTTGCATGTTCTCCCCGTGCATGCGTGGGTTTTCTCCGGGTACTCCGGGTACCTCCCACATTCCAAAAACATGCTAGGTTAATTGGCTAACTCCAAATTGTCCATAGGTATGAATGTGAGTGTGAATGGTTGTTTGTCTATATGTGCCCTGTGATTGGCTGGCGACCAGTCCGGGGTGTACCCCGCCTCTCGCCCCATGACAGCTGGGATAGGCTCCAGCACCCCCTCGTGAAGAAAAGCGGTAGAAAATGAATGAATGAATGAACCTTTCAGATATTTTAAGATGTTTCAAATGACTCTTACCCTCAATATGCGTCCAACAAATTACAGTATGCAAAAATAGTTATGACGACTGTCTTCAAAATGTTCATATTCTCAGGTCCTAAGGTGTGACTGTATCCTGTATCCTTTCCCAACCTTTAAAAACACAATGCCACCATTAAATACTGTAGACACTCAATTGTTAAATTTACCACCAGAATCTGAATAACGGATTTGCAAATCATCTCCATCCCTCATTTACACTTACCCCGACTTTTCACAATAAGTCGGGATTTGTAGTATGCTTACTCAGCGATGCAGGAATGCCTGATTGTGTCGGCACGTGACCGAGCTTGCCTCTCGTTTTTATATGTATCACTGATGCCAACAAGAGCAGAGCCAATGAGGCAACTAAATCTCTTTGCCTGTCACTGGAGATTTAGATGCGAATGGATGCGAGGTTTCAGTCAGATCCCAGCTGACATTAACCTTCCTTCACCTTCTCAGAGGTCTCTTCATGATGGATGACCTCTCTCACACACACATGCATGCACACAGGTCTTCATTCCCATTAAAAACACATCCTTTTAAACAAATGAGGTCATTGGTAATGGAAATCTGTAGAAGTCAGTCCCATGATATCCTGCTTGATGCCCTTTGCACGGGGCCGTCTGCATGGTGTTGCAAAATGTCAGTGGCTGGAGTTTGAGCGCTAACCGTGTGTGTGTGTGTGTGTGTGTTCAGGGTCACATGTTGGATTCATTTGTAGAGTGCAGCTTTATATTGTGCACTTGGCTTGAGGTGTCGAGGAGTCATTTGTTACTTTGTGCAAAGGGTGTTGAGTCTATGATTTATTCTGTGCTGCAACAGGCTCCGTTCTGGTGCGTTATAGCATCATTATGGCATCATGAATGACCCAAATTTCTGCTCCTCTTCTCCTGGCCTTCACATTCTGCTACCACAGGGGAGATAGGAGTTGGTTGTCACACGTATTACTCTTGTGCAAATTGCTCATCATCAAAACATCTTTCAGTGGTCATTCCTTCATTAAATTGAAGCTTAAGGATGTGACTTGAAATGTGTATCTATCATTTTCCAACTCATTGTAACAAATAGGGAATTAACTAACCAAAACCTTTAGACACAAACATATTGTCACCGGGAAGGTTGTCACAAACCATGGAATTGTTTGTCACCATATTATTTTATTAGGAAAATCTTTTTTTTTTAATGTAAATTTTTTGGACCTTACAGGGCTCTACATTAAAAACAAAAATGACTTGCCCATGGGGAATTCTTAAGGTGAGAACTACTTGCCCGAACTTGCCCCATGTAAAATGAAAAGACCGCCATAATGATATCAATGACGTTGCATGGAAATCTGGATTGTCAAGAGACTTCTAGGCACTTTGCCTTTTATAAGTTGTGCACCACAATGAATTATTATTCATTATTAAATAGACACATTTGTGTACTAGTAAAGTGTTTTTAATCCATAAAAAAATGCTCAATGGTCAAACAATAATTTGTGAAGCAAAGGTGAGAAAAATACACAGAGAAATGGAAGCGCTAGATTTTGTAGCTTGTGCAAAATCAGCACTTGGTATTGGATCTAATGGGTGGTGTTTCATTGTGACCACTTCAAATTGTCACAGCAATGTGATTCACTCACCTGTGCCATCATTTGATTTGCTGCCGCTAATAAAATACTTGTTTAGGAGGCACTGCTTCATCACTTTTTGCTGTTTTCCTTCACAAGTTGTTGAAGAATTAGACCATGTTGGCAGGGACGCCATGATAGATGTTTTCATAGTCAAACCATCGCTGATTGGTTGATCGCGAACAAGAACGGGTGTGGGTAAAACGCGGACTGTGGACTAGGGACCGCGATTCTGATTGGTCCATTTCAAGATTGGCAAGGATTGGTTTGCAAATTACCACCGGAATTACGCAGTCCGTGTTTTACCAACACCCAACAAGAACCGCTTTTAAAAAAACTCTTGGCAGTATGGAATGCCAAAGTGCACTTGCCCGACGGGAATATCACTGATTGGATTTACTTGCCCCAATTTTGTTTTAACTTGCCCCGGGCCATCGGTACATCGTTATTGTCGAGCCCTGACCTTAGTACTAATATAGAGTACACACGATAATCAGCACAGAAAGCTTTCTAGTTCTTTCAGAATCTGCACCTGTTCCAGTTGTAATGGTTTGGATTCCGTGCTTCCCTCGAAACTGGTCTGTTTTAATGTATTCCACCCATGGTCCCAAGTGGGACTTCCAAGGACTTCCGGTGTTGTGTCGGTTGCTGTGAACCCAACTTTATTGGAGTTGATAAAAAAAAAGTATAGGAGTTGATAATGAACGGCGATTTATCGTTTTCAAATGACCGCGTTTAAAAATCAGCCATATGTGTTGGATGCCGAATCCGATCGAAGTAGAAACTGAAAAGTCTGAAGTTTCTCAAGAAAAGAGGTTACTTCAAGATATCTCTCAATGGTAAGCAGCTTTAGCATTTTAGCATTAGGTTTTTTACAGCATTAGTGGGAAATGGCTATTAGCAACCCCGCTCCCTGTATGAACACTAATGCTGCACAGAACACCGCTTTTGCGCCATTATCTGATATTTTGGCATTGTTTAACATGAGAATAGAACATTCTAACTACATTTATAGGTCAGAAAAGTGGAAAAGCATCAACTCGCATAAAATAATGATTTAATCTTCGTCCATAAACACTGGACTCGCTCTAGAAGTAGTTCCAATACACGCATCTGCACCTAATCTTGCAGTGTTTTCCTCATTTACAGCTACATGGAGTGGTTGGCATCGCTTATTAATTAATTTGCAATTCATTATGTCTACCGAGCGTAAGGCAGGCTCTTCTGGCAAAAGTCTGCTGAGTGGATAAACGCCCACCAATATTGGCTGCACTTTTGGTCTTAGCTGTTCAAATGGAACGTCTTTTCATGTGCGATAAAGATAGCATCCTTGACCGTGCAAAAAGATCAGCTCCTATGAAAGTGACAGTGATAACAAGATCATGCGAGATTTAAATTGGGAAAAAAAAATGGAGAAAAGCTGTCTTGTGAGAACAGGGCATCCGCCAACAGTGTTTCTTGCATCATGCATTTATTTGGTGAGTAAATACAGGTCGACAAAGGGGAAATGTCTGCCACGCAGGATTTCTACCTCTGATTGAGCAACACCGGCCTGAAAGCTGTAAATCAGGGGTCTCAAACACGCGGCCCGCGGGCCAAATGTGGCCCGCAGGACACTAGTTTGAGGCCCCCGCCTTGATATGAAAGTTTAATGTTAGTGCGGCCCGCGCAAGTTTGATATGGATGCTGTATGGTATCATGTACCCAGAAAAAATTATTACGTTTGATTAATGTTCATGTTAAAGGTTAAATAACTGTTAATAGTTATCCTCCCTATCCGTGTGGAAGTGGTACGTTTTGGGCTATTTAAGTTTAAAGGAAATAACTTGAAGGCTACCGTTTAGGTCGCTAGCTCTAGCATGTGCGAGTTAGCATGTGTCTCAAGACCCTGCAGTTGCGCAATATGTTGTAAATAAAAAGAGTATAAATGTGACTATAGTCGTGTTTTGTCATGTCTACAGGGCTCTAATAATGCTTTGTTCATTTTAATCTGAAAAAAATTATTTGTCTACCCACCAACTATATGTGGTTTCTTAAGTTTTTATTATTTGCCGTTTTATTATTATTATTATATTTATTTATTACTGATTGATTGATTTTCTTTATTCTTGATTTGTTTATTTATTTTTCATCTTATTTTGCTTAGAAAAATAAAAAGTAAGATATTTGAGAACAGTGGAATGTTTTATCAGAGCTTTTATTGTAGAAAATTGGAACCAAAGCAAAGTTTTTTAAATGTTCTTGTTTTTAGTAAATGCATTTTTTTTTTTTTTGGAAAACCTGATGCGGCCCAGTCTCACCCAGACCCGAGCTCCAGTGGCCCCCAAGTAAATTGAGTTTGAAACCCCTGCTGTAAATCCTCCACAATGCAACCCGACAGAGACACACCGAGCCAAGAAGGGACACTCAGTCTTTGCCTGGCAGCACCTTGACTTCCTGGCACACATGGGTGTTCAAAGTGTGGCATAGGGACCATCTGTAGAACGTGGCTCACTGCAGAAATAAAAAACAACAATCCAGCAAAAGTGTACAAACAAAGCAGAGACCATAGTGTAACTAGGAAAACCTAAAATGTTGATACAAAAACAAATGAAAACAGAAAGATTTGTATTTTAAATACATGTACAATTTTTTTTTGATTTTTGTTACAAATGTCAAAAACAATGCTGCAAACATTTGACAGACAGTACTACTTGTCCGTTACCGTGAAAGATTACCTATTCAAGGACATATTTAATTATTATTAGGTCTGTCTGTCAGGGACTAGTGAACTGGTCTGGAACCAAAGATGCGGAGGCAGGACATGAACAAAAATATTTATTCAACCAAGAGTGTCCACGCAGGAAAAAGTACAAAACAAGGGTGGCAACAAGGGCTCTAATAAGCACAGTGGTCTGCACAAAAACTGAAAACACTGCAGCAAAAGGCACACAGGCAAAAACTAGGCTCTGTAACAAAAAACTCAGCAGGCAAAAAAGAAAACAGCAGAACAAAAACAGCACCACAAGGATAAATGTAATCAATTTCGGTTCAATTTAGGGATATGATTTGATTTACATCAAAACTTGACTTACATCAGTCTAGGAATGGAATTCATTGGTTGTATGATTCCACAATCAACCCCACCCAGAATGAGACCGGCAACCCCAACTGGTAGGTCTTGCTAGCATCAAGGCTAACAAATGTCAACATGAGCTGGCTAATAACAACGTAAACTACAACTTTCCTTCAGAGAAGCGTGTGCAGTTGAGATCTGATCCCAATTCCCGTCATTTCCATACCACAATTTGAGAGATGGACAATTATATCTCGCCTCCATCTTAGGGCAAAATATAATGAGTATGACAACTAATAATAATAATTTCTGTAGTACTGCATATAATGAGTAAATGAGATATCTTTGAACTACTAACCATCACGTCACACCTGATATACTAAATGAATGACATTCCAAAAAAAGCCAAAAATAAGCTTCTTGTATGTCACGAAAAACACGGAACACAAAATGCTGTCCTCTGCGGTGAATTAAGATATTGTGATATTTACCCCACAAAGGAAAAAATAATGTTTATCTCTTCAAACCAGTACCAACTTGAACATAAATCAGGATTGCTGTGGACATCATTGCTGGTGAGATACCTACAGCGCTCAGAGCTTGGGGGGAAAATAATGCTACACGAATGATTTAATATTCGATTTAATCTCCTGGGTCAATTGCAATTTCATTTGCCGTTTTCACGTGCGGACAGTGTGGGATGACAGGAATGTAGTGAATGACCTTGATGGTGTGTTAAGTTCCCTGCTTACATCTTTCTTAAAGTCCTACTGGGACTCACCATGTTCCTTTTTTCATATTTCATATTTAAGTCTCCACTTCATGGCTGAGCTCAATGAATATAGTCCGACAGGTGGGGCCTTTTCTGTCAAAATGTTGATATTTTTGAGATAGTGTTCTATAATGATGACAAGGTGTCAGTGTGTTATTATATTATTGAGATACACAAACACCACACTTGATCACAGAAACAACAGGCTTTTATTGCAGCTTTGAATTAACAGGCACAACAATCCCTAATAAAAAAAACATGGGGTACTGTGAAGGTATTCCATTTGTAAATAAGGAATCCTACTTTGCAGAAATTTCAATTCCCACAGTTCCCATTCCCAACCATGATAAACGAGGGATTACTGTACATTCATTTTAGCAAATGTATTATCGGTTATCTGCTATATTCCTTCACTGAGTCAGCCATGTTGCTAATATCACACCTCCACGCGTTTGCTGTACCTTTCCCGGAAAGAAAGTGCACACTTGTTTTCCCTTTCAAAAGAAAGGTTTTCGGGTCAAAAATCAAATTAAATTCAAGTACTCTTCTTTCACACCTTTTCAGTAGTATCAGTGCCACATATGGCATATTTTTCATAGCGAGATAAAGTCTCCCAGGACCCCTTAGTAAAAGGTGGAATATGGTCTATGTGCGACAAAAGCCCTGGACTCCTTTGCCCCTGAAGTGCCGTTTGAGCGGAACAATACAGCTCTTAGTGCTTACGTTGTTATTTCTCCTGATCGTGTGGTGAGCTTAATTGTTACAGAATCCGCGAGTTTAAAGCCTGCTCTCAAAAGAAAGCGAGAGTGGGGGCATACTTTAGTCAGCCCAGATTAGAGAGCAGGGTGCTGGGAGTCAGTGGGGTGATGACATGCCCTCCGGGCTCCAAAGAAAATGGAGCATTCAGGTTGTTAAAAGCGCAAAGTTAGAAATCATGAGAAACTTGCACATCTGTCAAGGCGCCATTAATGCTAATGCAGCTCCACATTGTACTTTTTTTTATTGGCGTTGGCTTTGTCATCTTCTTAAACCAGCTACCCGTATACGTATATACAGTACATGATATTAATTCCATGCCCTTTACCAGTGATGAGCGGAAAGGTTAATGGCTGGTGAGGCATTCACTGACTCCTTTGGAGTCAGATTTACACGTAAGCATGAATTCCTCTCTATCTTACACGTATCTATATTGTCTGGTCAACAAGAAAAGTGATGCCACATATTTACATTAAGTCCAATAATGCTAATTATTAATATATTAATAATTATATTAATTAATTATATTAATTATATTATATTAATGTGAGTGAATCACATTGCTGTGACAATTTGAAGTGGTCACAATGAAACACCACCCATTAGATCCAATACCAAGTGCTGATTTTGCACAAGCTACAAAATCTAGCGCTTCCATTTCTCTGTGTATTTTACTCACCTTTGCTTCACAAATTATTGTTTGACCATTGAGCATTTTTTTATGGATTAAAAAAATCTTTACTAGTACACAAATGTGTCTATTCAATAATGTTGATCTATATGTAGGAAAACAACCACAAGAAATGATAATCATTTCATCTTTATATGAGATTCTCATGTGATGCCACAAAAATTAGAAGATATCATTATGGCAGTCTTTTCATTTTACATGGGGCAAGTTCGGGCAAGTAGTTCTCACCTTAAGGATTCCCCATGGGCAAGTCATTTTTGTTTTTAATGTAGAGCCCTGCAGAAGTTCAAGGAGGTTGGCTATCTTCAAGACAAAATGAATGTTGATGGGTAGCAAGCATGCAATTTATGGACCTCAAACAACAAACAACTCTAATATAACAATAAAACAGAACTGTCTGCAATTTCACGCCATTGAGACATTATATATAGCATTTGCAGCAAATCTTAAAAATCTAAAATCCCAACTTCAGCAAATCAGTGGTTCTCAACAGTTACGTCACATAAAAGGTGGGGGGGCCAATACAGGCAAATAAGGTATACATGTTACTTACCCTTCAGTGAACAGGTTGATAGCTGAATCTATACTGGAGCAGAGAGGGAGGAGTTGGAAACATCACCTACTATTACTTATCAGTGACAATTTTGATTCATATAATAAATATTATTTTCGTATTCTTTCAGGAAAATATCTTGTTTATGTTAATAGAAATGTGCTAAATTTGTACACAAATACACAGTATTTAGGCCCAAATACATTGAATATTGTATTAAATATAGTATACACCTCCAGCAAGCCATATATTGTCACATATTTTCATGCTTTAGATCAGGGGTCTCAAACACGTGGCCCGCGGGCCAAATGTGGCCCGCAGGACACTAGTTTGAGGCCCCCGCCTTGATATGAAAGTTTAATGTCTGTGCGGCCCGCGCAAGTTTGATATGGATGCTGTATGGTATCATGTACCCAGAAAAAATTATTACGTTTGATTAATGTTCATGTTAAAGGTTAAATAACTGTTAATAGTTATCCTCCCTATCCGTGTGGAAGTGGTAAGTTTTTGGCTATTTAAGTTTAAAGGAAATAACTTGAAGGCTACCGTTTAGGTCGCTAGCTCTCTAGTTTGCGAGTTAGCATGTGTCTCAAGACCCTGCAGTTGTGCAATATGTTGTAAATAAAAAGAGTATAAATGTGACTATAGTCGTGTTTTGTCATGTCTACAGGGCTCTAATAATGCTTTGTTCATTTTAATCTGAAAAAAATAATTTGTCTACCCACCAACTATATGTGGTTTCTTAAGTTTTTATTATTTGCCGTTTTATTATTATTATTATTATATTTATTTATTAGTGATTGATTGATTTTCTTTATTCTTGATTTGTTTATTTATTTTTCATCTTATTTTGTGTAGAAAAATAAAAATTCAGATATTTGAGAACAGTGGAATGTTTTATCAGAGATTTTCTTGTAGAAAATCGGAACCAAAGCAAAGTTTATTCATTTTTCTGTTTTTAATAAATGCGTTTCTTGTTGTTTTTTTTTGGAAAACCTGATGCAGCCCAGCCTCACCCAGACCTTAGCTCCAGTGGCCCCCAGGTAAATTGAGTTTCAGACCCCTGCTTTAGATAGACGTGAGTGGCGTCATTAACTGCTCTGAATCAAACCATAGACATGGTGGCCATCTTGGAGGATTATGACTATAAGCAGCAGGCACTTCCCATAAATGATGAATGATAAGTAGTTTAATATGGCATTACACCTTAATCAACTACTATAAGTCAGTACATGATTGTTTGCCGAATAGTCATCCCACATTTGCTGCACCACTTCCTGTGTTAAAAACTGAAGAGGCTCATTATTAATTAAAATGTCTTCTACTTATACTTTGGCATTTTAAATTTCAGCTGCACAGAGTAACAATAATTAAAGTCATTTCAGTAACAGTTTATCCTTACAATCTTACTTACCCTACAGGTATATCGTAATTATTAACATACTAATAAGCAATTTATAAAGTCTATATGAGGGGAGTGGTGCTAAAATGGGTAAATCCAAGTATTTCAATGCTTAAAGATGAACTTTGTCCTCATGGCATGAGTTAGTTGGGCAATAAGAGGAGACAAAGAGTTCAAATGCAAAGAGTTCAATTTGTTCATGCCCTCAGTTTGAAAGCACATGACATGACCTTGTATTATCTTGTATCATTCATTACACCTGCCTAAATTGGTCATTTGGATTCCCATGATGGGCATAAAGGTGCTGATGACCTCAAACTGTCTGAAGCCACATAGTTGGCGCTACCATCATCTACTTTCACATTCATTTTAGAAGGACATTATGTCAAGTAGCAGGGCTGTGACGTTCAGTGACCGACAAGGTAACATGCTATCATTTTGTTAGTAAAAAAACGCAGCCAATGGTGTCCATTTTTAAAGAGGACCTATATGCTTTTTTGCCACTTTCCTGACCCATAAATATAATTAAAATGTTGTATTGTCGTGTTAAACGATACCAACGTTTCATTTAATGAGGTTTGTTCATTTTGAAGGGAGCCCTGAAAGAAGTTTGGGATGGCTCAAAACGCTCGGTTTCAGAGGGTGTGGTAAAACTGTACCTCTGTGATGTCACAGAAGAGCGGGCTTCCTTATATGGCCGTGGCTGCCCTCCCCCAAGCCCTGCTTCTCTGTTAACAAAACAAGCTCAGGCAGAAGTTACTGTAGTTGGTGATTCCCAGCAAGAGAAAAATATTTTCATCTGCATCACAGCATTTCACACGGGACTGTTTTTGTAAACATGAAGGTGAAATATCTGCTAAACTCTTGCAGCACGCTCTCGCCGGGAAAGGTGCATTAATGTCGGACACACTGTGCATCCACTGAGGTGGAGAGAACCACGGTGCTCACCAATGTGTGGAACACATTAGTCCTCCAAAAAAACGTGTAATGACCACATTTCCACTACCAATGTTGTGACAAAATTGTCTGCAGTTCGTAACACATCCGGTCCAATGAAATACAGCTGAATAGGTGCAGATTCTGGAAGATCTAGAAAGTTTTCTGTTTGGGTTATTGTGTGTTGCTGCTCTATCGGAGTCCACAACTCAATACATAGAGTTGAAAAATGAGCATACTAGGTCCCCTTTAAGGGCAAAGGATGTGGGCGGATGCTGTGATATTTCTCATTGTTTAAGAAAGGCTAAGTCCAACCCAACACACTTAGATGTGCTGCGGGCCAATAGAATATGAGCTGTGGGCTGCAAATATCCCCTGGGCTGCACTTTGGACACCGCACTGAGTGAAGCAAATATTTGACGTTGCCACATTCTGCATCGCCGTAGATCACAATTTCCTTCGAGAACCTTCAAAACTCCCAGAGTGATCAAAGGAGTGATTTATCTAATCTGAAGTGAGACGAAGCGATTAAAGCTTCCATTGTCGGAGAGATGGACCATGACACATCCTGCTTCTCATCACAATTTAATACCCACTGCTGACGTGTCATCCTCTTAACTTTGTAATGTTCACTCATTCTTTTTTATTATTCTTTTGCTTCTTTAATTCTCAGTGGCAGATACAGAGATTAACCACTATTACAATTACATCTGACATAAAATTGGCTACGTGTTACGAACGCAATTCTAGATCATGAGAGTAAAAAAAAAAAAAAAATTGTGGAATCCTTTTTCATGTGTACTTTTTTGCTGCCTCGTTGTTGATGTAAGCTATTTTGTATGACACCCTTATTTTGTTAACACAATTAAATAGGATATAGTCCAAAGTGCTCTTATTTTGAACGCAAGTGGTGAGCAGTGTGGGTTAAGAAGGTCCCTTGACTGTTACTTACAGAGGCGTACTGTGCAAATAAATGCCTAGTTGTAGCCGTAGCTTCTGTCCTTTATTCACATTTTATATTATTATTTTTTTTAAATATTATTCATATTTTGTAACTCCCGCACCAGCATCCTGACACCCTGGGTTGCATTGGCATGAGATTGACAACATTTATTGTTTCACTTGCCTGACTCTGAGTGCTTGGAGGAAGTCCGACATAGCCATCAATCATGTTGATCGATCTTCCGTTGCATGATATCATTGTGTTGCAAATCTTTTACTGAACCGACCGCTCATTTTAATGAAGTTAAGCCAAACTTTTTACCTGCGACTTCTTGGCAGGAGAATCAGAATGCTAGTTCCGGTTCCCATCAATGCTTGAGACTCGATGCCCAACCCTTTTGGATAACATCCTGCTTTATGTGGACTTACTCTTTATGGCTATCAAGTATCTGAATTTGTACAGACAGGGTGTAATAGTTAAAATTCTGCCATATCCAGTTAAATTATTTTGACTTTTGGTCTGAATCTGGCACCCTTACTAAGAATGGTTGTGAAGTCCGTGCCATCTACAATATTCCCACTTTCAAATTAAAATGCCAGAGGATTAGTTTATACCGGAGCCGTCACTTAATTACGCAGTTGGCTGTAAGCACTGTTTTTGATAAGGTTCGTGAGGCGGGCGACCTCAATGCTATTTTCCAAACAGTTCCACAATTGCAGCGGGCCGGATTTGGCCCCCGGGACGGAGTTTGACAAGTAGGACTGTAATTGGTTTCACTGGTGCGTAAATAGTGTGTGCTGCTAATATGCTTGAAGTAGATTACTTCTAACTGCCGAGGTCTGCGTTCAGAATGCCATCCAACCATCATTTTCTATGTTGCTTGTCCTCACTAGGGTCGCAGGGGCATTCTGGAGCCTATCCCAGTTGACTTTGTGCAAGAGACAGGGTAAACCCTGGGCTGGTTGCCAGCCAATCACAGGGCACATTTAGATGTTTCACACTCACATTCTATGGACAAGAGTCACAAATTAAAGGGGACCTATTATGCTACAGAGGACTTCTGGACTACTGCCGAACCCCACTTTCTATTTTTTTTTTTTGGTATAGGAGTTGATAATAAAGGAATAAACCCTTTGGAGAGCTTTCTGAAAAGTGGTCAGGAGCTACTGGTAGCCGTGTATGAACTCACAGAGTGGTAATGTAGGTCCGCGTCTATTGCGTGCAGACATCTTGATACAACATCAGTAGTCATAATGTGATCATTTTGTGTTTTTTGCAGGACTGAACCACTGATCGTCTGTCGTGGAAAAGGCTATTGGCAACTCCAGACATCGGTGATCTTATGCATGCAGGCAAGACGGTCCCTGTATGTACACAGACAACCTCTTATTTACACAAAATAAACACAGTTAGGACACTGATAAATACAAATGTTACTTACAGCTTGCACTTCTGACTCTTGAACATAACCAAGTCATGTTGGAAAGTCGTCGGGCTTCAGCAACAGTTTGGCGGATAGTCCAGCTTCGCCCATGCAAAACAAAATATTTTGTCTTCACATACATAGAATCTGCAACTCCAACCACTTGTGCCTGATGCTCGCGTTTTTAGGCAAGTCAGCGTTCCCTCAAATATGAACAAACCTGGAAGCCATTGCTCTGTGCTGACTTTGTGTTACAAAAAAAAAAACTCTCCGAAACCGAGTGAAACTTCTTTCAGCGCTCACTTCCAAATGCGCAAACCTAATTATCTGAAACTTTAGCATCATTTTACACGATAGCACAACATTGTAAAACATTTATAGGTAAGAAAAGTGAAGAAAACATAATATTTCCTCTTCAAACTAACATTCAGAATGAGCAGTCAATAAGTGCAGATGATTTTGAAAACACCAGAAGCTGCGCTCCAGCTGCTTTCAGTGGAAGTACTCAATCCACGACCACAAAACACGAAAAGACAGGCCACACGGTTTTTAATAACACGCAGACAGCCTCGCCACGATACAGTCCACAGCCCTGAAAAATTGGAAACTATTGTGGGCTGCACTCCATTTTCCCATCAAGCCAACGGTCTGAGGACTGGCAGCTTCAGCTCATAGCACATTGCTCACATAGCACATGGAGTCTTATTAAGTTCCCAGGTAATATTTAAAATGCATTTTTTCTCGGGGTGGGGTCTTTTTCAAGAGCACTTTCAGTCATAGGCTGGATTTTTCACTTTGTGGTTCAAGTTCCATTTTTATTCTCCACAATTAAATCAAGCCATCTTAGCTCTTTTCTTTTAAAAGGAAGATTACTTGTGTAAGCTACTCTTATTTTGTTCAATGCAGTCAAGCAGTATGTAACGCACAACACTTTCATTCTGAAGGCCACCAGTGTGTTGTTTGTCTTAGGAGCTCTTGATGGCAGTAACGTTTGATGGTGAGACAACTGGATGTCAATAAAGTGCCTCTCGAGTTCATTTTTAATCAAGTTGGAGTTCATGTCAGCGGCCATCTTTACAAGACCCTCAATTACACTTGAATGAATTTTAGTGGCGGGTGTTACTCACTGACGTCCAGCGGTCTTGTAACAATCTGACAATGATGTTCAGAGTCCCGATGTCTGAGAATGCACCTTGCATGAGTGTGCTTTGTGTTGAGGATGGAGACTTGTTTGTGAGTTAGAGATACATACAATACGTATATGGTGGTGACATTGAGCAATGCTGTATGTGAAAGGTTGGAATAATACATACATACATACATAATATATTGTGTTAGCCTGTTGTTGTTGACACAAGCAATGTTAAGCTTTTTTTTGTATGTTATATATGTAGAGCAGTGTTTTTCAACCCTTTTTGAGCCAGGGCACGTTTTTTACATTGGAAAAATCTTGTGGCACACCACTAACCAAAAATGTCACCACGACCTCACACGTGCATCAATAAGTCTATGGGAGGAACAAGGTAGGTGTTGCCACACGGACCAATATTACATTGCTCTGCCAGTCTTTACACCACAGACACTCCACAGTAGCCACGTTTTTACATCACCACTTTTTCTCTTTCCGAATGACCTTTCTGGAAACAATGGTATCCATAGAAAGGAATATTCCAATCTCTTGTCTACATGCGCTGTGAAAATCAAACAGAATAGTCAATAGGGCATGCCCAGTAAAACGTAAACATCAACATCACGTGATACCGGCTTCCCCAAGTTTTTCTTTCACTTGTTGGAATAACTCCGTATTGCCAGTTTTTCGTCTGTCCAGTCTTGAAATTTAGTTTGAATCAAAAACAAACTTTGCTTAGTCCAGTGCCGATTGCTGGCCTCCATTTTTAAAAGTGAAGAACGTCTGGATCTGCGTGTTACGTCATATCTGAGCATGCGCTGAAAGAACGCACCCGGGATCAATTTAAACAGGAAAAGATCAAATTCAATCTTGCTAATATTTTATAATTAAACTCAGGACATGTTTTATATACGTAGATATATATTTTCTTTTTTAATAAAACTGCACTTGTGAATAAAGTATAGAAGGGTTTAGATTCTGTTTCACAGATGGCAGTAATGCATACGAAAGCTGCTTGCCAACCGCCAATAAACAACAGAAGAAGAAAAACACCACGAAGAAGAACACACCCTGACAACTTTCCGTTTGAGCGGGTACAAGATACCTCAATCGGATTGGTTAAAGGAATATTCCATCCCCGTTCAATTCTTTCCGTTTGAGCAAATAAACCAAATGCAATTGGAATATTTGGGTCCATGTATACTATTGACATAATGGCTATTGACATAATATTTGCAAATGATGATTAATAAATGTTAATTATAAAAAGCCGCGGCACAGTGGTTGAAAATCACTGATGTAGAGGCATCTTTCATTGCCATTGTGCAATATCAAAAATGTCAGTCCCTAAATAAGAGTATTTCCAGAGTTCAGGGAAGCTTGGATCCTCTACGGCAGCACTGTGAAATAGAGCCACTGAAAAGCATATAATGTGGGGTGTTCAAGAAAAGCGTCTGAGAGGTTACAATGTCATTAATGCCTGCTTGTGTCCTGGATTAGTCAGCATTGATCTTTGAAGATGTTGGCTTTGGCTGTCTCTATTACTCTTCTGCTACTTGGAGGATTTGGTCTTTTCACCTTCAATGTCGGATTACAATTCTTGTCGACGTAATCACTCTTTATGCTTTCAAATGTTCTCCTTTCCTGCTACTTTTATCCAATTGCTATATTGTCAGGCGGCACGGCGGTCGAGTGGTTAGCGCGCAGACCTCACAGCTAGGAGACCAGGGTTCAATTCCACCCTCGACCATCTCTGTGTGGAGTTTGCATGTTCTCCGGGTATCCGGTTTCCTCCCACATTCCAAAAACATGCTAGGTTAATTGGCGACTCCAAATTGTCCATAGGTATGAATGTGAGTGTGAATGGTTGTTTGTCTATATGTGATTGGCTGGCCACCAGTCCAGGGTGTACCCCGTCTCTCGCCCGAAGACAGCTGGGATAGGCTCCAGCACCCCCACGACCCTCGTGAGGAAAAGTGGTAGAAAATGAATGAATGCTATATTGTCTTACTTTGTTGCACTATGTGTTTGTCAGCCATTGATAATTGCCAACTGCCAATTACCAAATTCAATATTAATAAACTGAATATTTTCATAGTTTTGGCATAGAAAACTGGTTTAAGACTTTCTAAATGTGTTTGTTCTGCCATTATTAGAGCCCTGTAGACATGAAATAGCACCCCAATAGTCGGCTTTACACTCCTATCATTTCTTGTTGACAGGACATAGCGCAAGCTACAGGGTCAATGCGGGGATATACGTGAGATAGCATAGCTCCAGAGCTAATTTGTTAGCCAATTTACCTTTTGTACACTTAAAGGAAAATGGCGATTTTGCCCATCGTCTGCAATCCGTATGTAAAACTTGAACTCATATTTCGCTTTTCTGTGCATTCTAAAGCACGAGGGATCAACAGTGTACTTCTAACAACAAAGCAGTCACAGGTACATTCATGATAACATGTAATAATGTTTATCTGGAATGAAAAATCTGAGCAAAAACAAATATTGCGTTTACATTTGCAAGTATATTTGTACGACACTGAGTCTTTGTGTATGACATCTTCTAAGCCAATTACATTGTTGTACACAATTACTATTCATGTTTGAGCGGCTAGTTGGAAAGGATGACACATTTACAGTTCATTATATACCTGTACATTATTGTAGCAATTATTCTAGTTAAATAAGATTTTCCAGCTCATATGACCACCGTGACTGAGGTAAATTGGCTGCATATTTCTTTTGGCTGTGTTCTTTCATTGCTCTGTGTGAAATGAGGCTTTATACTCCTCATGGGGGAAAATATGACATCAGAAAACCTACAAAACAAGCCATTTCACTGACTCAAATGGACACTTGGTGTAAAATAAGTGTTCACATACAGGTACACATCCAATCATCCAGTGACAACACAAAGATGTAGTACAGAGTACACTTCATATTTACAGTTGTATAAAAGTCAGACCACCATAACTTAGCGTTATTACATCATTATAACGCACTTGAAGGAACGCATATGCTCTGGCGCTCCCTCCAGTCAAACAGATGACACCTTGGTCATCCTGAATAAGCTGCAAGTTGCCGTAAACGTGTTAAGGAGAACACAAATAAAGGCTGTTGTTTACTTGTGTAGCAATTTCCATAAACACACATTATCATAAAGAGTGTGATGTCGTGCTTTTGGGCATGTGCGTTACTTCCCGGACACGTGGCGCCAATGTTGTCCACATGAAAAAATACCCTGCAGTGTGAACCGAGCCTAAGACAGTGAATCTGAAGTTGATGAACACACTGAGAAGGATGCCTCTGGGTCTTCCAGGATCAACCTCTGGTTTTTCCCTTCAATTACATAATTGCATCTTCTTCACTCAGTGGATTTGAGTTCAGCAAAACACACCATGAAGCCACAAATGGATTTTTGTTGGACTTTTTCTGCAAGAAAAGTCTAGATCGTGGAAATAAAAGCTAATACTAAGTATCTAATCAGAATACACAGATGGTATCTCAATTCTGCTCACAATCCCGGTTTGGCTTGGTGTCAACACATACTTTTTTTCGAGAAATACTTTTTTTGTTTTCATTTGTTCTTTTAAGCATATCACCAAATACTAATATACGTATATTTAAGGACTGACTGAACTCAAATCCCATATACTCCTGCTTAGCCTCTTCACCAGTATATTCCTTTTCCATTCCTTCCACCTCTTCCAAAATCATGTGTTTTTTGGGGGGATCACATGACAGTTCTTCAGTACCCTTGCCAGCAACAGTTATCACCCAAAGAATTTCAGGGATTAGGGTCTATGTTGAGACCAGTAACCCAATTTGAATGCTGTTTGATCCATGATAGTTCGGATTAAAGCACACACTTTTGTTTGTTGTGCTTTGAAACAGTGATCCAGTGCTGACACCATTGGAAGCGGCAGACTAGCATTTCAGCAGTGACATGCTATCAGGGGAGGGTCATCGCAAAACAATGATAACAAAAAAATTATATCAATATTGTAATGAATACCCTGTATTAACTAATCAAATAAAATTAATCAATTAATTAATCAAATGTAATATTTAGGATAGACTATTGCATATGTGTGCACGGCGGTTGAGTGGTTAGCGCGCAGGTCACACGGCTAGGAGACCAGAGTTTGATTCCACCCTCGGCCATCTCTGTGTGGAGTTTGCATGTTCTCCCCGTGCATGCGTGGGTTTTCCCCGGGTACTCCGGTTTCATCCCACATTCCAAAAACATGCTAGGTTAATTGGCGACTCCAAATTGTCCATAGGTATGAATGTGAGTGTGAATGGTTGTTTGTCTATATGTGCCCTGTGATTGGCTGGCGACCAGCATGAGGCTCCAGGACCCCCATGAAGATGAGCGGTAGAAAATGAATTAATATTGCATATGTGTGATGATGTGAGTGTAATATATGGATGCCCCATATCTATCAAAATAATTTTACGACTGCAACACCCCAAGAAGCATTATCCCTTCAAAAATGATGGGTCCATCTTCTGTCTGTTCTTTTTTGTAATGGTAATGGTTTTATTTCATTTGAACATGCATCAGATTACAATTCAATGCATCACATAATCAGTTCACAGTTCCACATGTCCAAAAGGAGTAGGAAGAAGCAAAGCTTATTAAATCCTACCCCTCCATCTGGTACTTTTACAATCAGTAACGGTTACATTTGTTCACTTCCTGCTTTCCATAATACAGTTTTTTTTAATAATGCACCTTGAGACACCTTCATATTTTCAGTACTTTATAACGTCCGTCCATTCCTTTTTTTGCAAAAAGGGGGAAAAACTGGTACTTTTACAATCAGTAACTGTTACATTTGCTCACTTCCTGCTTTCCATAATACAGTTTAAGGTTGTTTTTTTTTTTTTAATTTTTAAATTTTGTAATTTTTTGTCCCGTACTGAAGTACGAGGTGATATGACCATCCAATGACATAATGGGTACCATAGTAAGTGTCAATATAGTGATATATATAGCACATCATGACTGGTTCAAGACTCTTCATCCTTGTTAAAGACTTCAGGGTATTAAGAGGGCTCCAGTTCTCCGTTGGGAAGCATGGCATTTACTGAGTCAGTAAGAGGACAATAATGAAAATGGCTAGAATATGGAACACATAGTGAGAGAGCAGACAATGTATAGGAAAAAAAACCCACAGGAAGACTGCATTAACAATCAAAGAAGAGGAGGAAGGTGTGCAGTTTTCAGACCTTACAGAAATGGTTGACATAAATTGTGTTCTTGAGACATATTGCAACGTAGAAACAGTCGCCTGTCACTTTGGATTGACGATAAAATTAGATGCTGAGATGGTGGGCTCATGAGCTCATGTGAACAAAACCAAAGGCAGTTATGAAGGTATCCAACTGGGAACATTATACTCTTTTACTGTCATCGCACATTCTTCTGCCTTATCCATATCTGAAAATGAATTACTGTAAGTGCTGTCCCAGTGGGTATTCTGTAACCATACTCAGTTATGGACCTGTTCTGGTACAGAATCTACATTGCCGAAATCCTGTACATCTTTTATGATTACTAACGCTTTCATACAATTATATTTTATATATATGTACTGTACAGTATACTGTGCACTCAGTGTGTTTTGAATCTTATTGTTGTTGAACCAGAGGCCGGTCAGAACTATTGTGTATGTGTATTTCTGTATTTAATGGTCTCTCCCACAGAGCGTCTTAAGCAGTCAAAGGTCAGTAAAATGTCAAATGCTGTGTTTTGACACGCCCCCCCACCCCTCGTCTTTTTACTCCGATCCACCAGTTTCAGCACATTCGACCTCTAAGGTTTCACACCAACTCAAAGTGCTGTGAAGACAGACTGACTGTGAAATATATTATTTATTAGCCACAAAACAAAACTAAGCCTTATGATGTCCCGTGTGTTCCAACTCCCTGTGGAGTTCCCTGTGTGTCATTCATGTTCAGGTGTGCTTGTGAGGGTATACTCAAGTAAAAAGAGTAAAGGTTAAGTTGACTCTAAATTGTTCTGAGGTGTGAATGTGACTGCAAGTATTTGTCTGTTTGTGTACTGTGATTGACTGACGACTAATCCAGGCATGTACCTGCCTTTTGCACGAAATCAGATGGAATAGGCTGCAGCTTACCTGTGAGCCTGAACCGGATAAGCAGTAGAAAATACAGTGGAACCTCAGTTTTGATATGCCCTAGTCTTAATATGATTCACTTTTCGCCGAAAATGATCACCACAAATATGTCTCAATGTAACTAGACAAACAAAAAAAACTCAAGTGAAACACTACTTTGGAGCAGGACTGCAGTGTTCTAAATATTTGTATTAGCCTACTTTTTGAATCTATCATGTAGAGCAGTCAAAAAAACTGCTATTCCCTCTTGGTCAGTCTCCTGAGTCGGTGCTGCTCAAACATTTCTGCATCACTCCCGCTGGGTACCAGATTGCCTTTAAATGAGGACAGACGTTTGGCAACAGGTTTGAGGCTCGGGGTAGCCGCCTTGTATATGTGCACAGTTGGAACATTGCCACACATGCATTGATATTGTAGCGTGGTGATGAAATTGACCTATCCATTATCAAATGTAATGGAAGTTAAAGTCATCCAATTTACTTGCAGGGTTCTGCTATCAAAAATAATATACACATTTTCCAAACTACTTCTACTCTCAACTGTTTTTATTCTTAACCATACGGCATCATTTACATTTCCAAAGTATAATGCCTGCCTTTCCAGAATGCATATCAGAGACTCAGCTTCAGGCCTGCTCACATAAAATTCAACACTGTCCAGAATTTTCATTGTAACCCTCATCACTCTGGGGTTAATTGACTCTTAGAATCCATTTCCACTCGTCGTACGGCTGCGCTGCCAGAGCTATATCAATATCTCATCATTATCCCAGCAAACAAAACAGTTATTCCAACCATAACAAGCTACATAATAATTTGTGTACCCGTGCTGCTGGTAAGAACTCCATCTAGACTACAGTGTGCACTGAGGTGCCATCAGTTTCCAGGGGCTGCTTTCCATCTGCTCTCATAGATAACACATTCAATTTCATTTGTGCTGCAAGCTGAGCCACACTCCTCTTCTGTTCTGCCTGTGTTAGAGGTACAAGAAGAAAAACAAGGGTACCATGTAGGAAACAAAGCCCCAAAGGGTGACTCGGTCTGCTCACCCAGTCACCAAATAATTAACTACTTGTGTGAAATACAAGAGTAATTCTGGATAAGTACACACACTACAAGATGTGTGTACATCTTATTCTAAGCAAACGCTGTCAGAGGATAATAACATTGAACTGAAACCATTCATTCATCAAAGTGATGTAGCCACAGGAACATTTCTGAGCTGCTATAAAAAAAAATCTGTAAGTGTCCATAGGTACCAGCTTCCCTGGAGCTCATTCAGCGCTGTTTGCATCGTGTTTCTTGTAATTAAAGTAGTTTGTCAGGTACAGCAGGCCCTCTCAGCAATGCAGGTGATGAGGAGTGCTGGATGACCACAAGGACAAACAGTCCTCAGGTGTCCCCGCTTGATTTTCAGTGCCATTTTCTCAAACATCAATTTCCATGTGCATATGTGTGATAGTGATGATGGTGGAGCGTTTTTTATATTATTATTATCCCCAATTCTAAAGACTATTGTCCTCCATCAGGCGCAGCAGGATGTTATCAGTCTCAGCCAGGCCTAGCCTCCTACAAATGTGTGTGTGTAAGAGAAAGAGGGTGAGCAAGAAAGATCAAAGGTCTGCTCCGTGACTACGACTGGCACACATAGCAGGACTCCCACTCCCAATCATCCAAGCCAGTGATTCCCAAAGTGGGGTACGCATACCCCCAGGGGTACGTCAATTGCCATAGGGTGTACATGAAAAAAAAAAGAAAAACAATTCGCACCTATCAGTCAAAATTACGAGTGTACCTGAATGCCTCAAAGTGCGAGAAGACTGCAGCAGGAAAAAGCCAAGTTGTTCCTTGCTCTGTGTACACTGTCTGCCTAACGCATTGCCGGAGCCCCACTTCCTGCCATCGGGGACATCTACAGGAAGCGTTGTCTCAGGAGGGCATCACAAATTGCTAAGGACTCATACCACCCAGCACACAGACTGTTTGCCCTCCTACCCTCAGGGAGGCGCTATAGGAGTTCACGGACAAGAACCACCAGGTTCAGGAACAGCTTTTTCCCAACAGCTGTCTCCTTGCTGAACTCTGCCCCCCATTGCCCACCCATTCCACTACTTACATCCCTCCGCTGACCTATGCCCTCCCCCATCACTTCATTGCACTATTGTACTATTGCACTATTGTACATATACTATCTGTTGATTCATTGTTTATCATACTGTTTATAATTTATATAATCTGCAATAACCATACTCTACTCTACTCACTTCACTGCAATACTGTACATATTACTGCTATTATATATTGTCATATCCATACTGTTTATAATCTGTATAATCTACAATAGCCATATTATAGTCATTTCCATACCCTAGTCACTCCATTGCAATACTGTATATATTACTGTTATTATATATTGTCATACCCATACTGTTTATAATCTGTATAATCTACAATAGCCATATTATAGTCATTTATATCCCTGTACATATCCTCACTGTATTATAGTCATAGCCTGTATAGTTTTATTTACATAGATCTGTCCATACTAATGTACTTATAAAAATTGCACTTCTGGTTGGATGCTAACTGCATTTTGTTGCCCTGTACAAGTGACATGAGCAATAACAATAAAGTTGAATCTAATCTAATCTAATCTAATCTAATCTAATCTAATCTAATCTAATCTAATCTAATCATATCGACAATTCAAAAGTTTGAATGATTTGTAGTCCATTAAAGGGGAACTGTACTTTTTGGGGGAATTTTGCCCATCATGAATGTGAGTGTGAATGGTTATTTGTCTATACGTGCCCTGTGATTGGCTGGCCACCAGTCCAGGGTGTACCCCGCCTCTCGCTCGAAGACAGCTGGGATAGGCTCCAGCACCCCCCGCGACCCTTGTGAGGAAAAAGCGGTAGAAAATGAATGAATGAATTCACAATCACTTCTTTGCTGTCCACCGTCTATGTAAGTGAAACAGCAGTGTATTGCTGCTTATCTGCTTTGTTCACATGCAAATGCACAGAAAATGGACTGATGATGAAAACATGTCTTCCATTCTTCCATTTCCGATGTAACAATACACAAAGGACACTAAAATTTGAAGAGCAAGCCATCCATTATTTGCCTTACAAAACAACACACTATTGATTATAATTGTGTCAAACAATCACGTCTTCTCAACAACAAAGGAAATGGAAGGCACAGCACAAAGAGACACATGCGGTCTGATGGACTACATCAACATTTGACAACAGCGCAACAATACAAAGGATTATTGAAGAAGAAGATCTTAGGTTTTATGGGTATTTAATCTTGGCTTAGGGGAGGGAAATATGTGTTAATATTTTATAAAGAGTTGTAGCAGCATCGGGGTTACATTAGATGGTATTGTTGAAATCCAGTTTGTGAAGAGTTAAATTATTAGATGTGTTTGGTAGACCAACCTGTGGGCTATAGTGGGACTTTGTGGGCAGATTGAGGGCCCTATAAAGGAGCAGCTGGGGCTTCTTTGGGGAGGGCAGAGTGATGTGTGGCTGTGTTGCTACAACCCCATACAGTCTTTCATTGATGTGAGTCAATAGATTCTTTTCCTTGCTGTTTCTTTTGGGGATAATTCAAGTATTTTTTTTTTACACTGTCAATTACATTTTTTTGGATTTAGTGTTTTTCATAAGTTTGAGTCTTCCTTATGAAGGTATTTGCTCAATTTTGCTAGCTAAAGATAAAAGCAAACACATAGCTCACAAATACAAAAGATACTTTGGATATAAAGGATACACGCACCCACACACAAAAAAGATGCCTTGATGCCTCTGCAAAGGAAAGAAACGAGAGAAACACCATGAAAGCGGTTCAAGCGAGGGCAGAGCCTCAGGACTCCAACCCCGAGTGTATAAAAGACCGGGCAGGGAAAGGAAGGGTGCTTTTTGCAGCTGCGCTGTAATAAGACCCGCTTACTTGTAGGCATACAGGGACTGCAGATAAGCCCGAACGTCTGTATTAGGTATTGTTGTCAGGAATAAATAAGCTGGTTCTCATTCTATGATTTGGTTCTTTAAGATTCCCTCATCCTCTATTCGAAACCCACTTAGAGTCCTAAAGGGGAGGATTTCTACACTTATTAAATAAATGTGCCAATCCTGGCCGAACTGTTAGTCTGCCGCCTTAATTTTTTTTAAACAGGCACATTATAGATTATCCTCACTGATCTTTTTTGCAGTACATTTATCGAGTGAATATTGCTTTTATAGTTATTACCCCGTATTGCCACACAATTAGTTAGAAATGGCAGATCAAAGTGTGTGGAGTGATTTTTGATCGAGAACAACGTTTGCTTTGTTCAATATTGAAATATTTCTCACCACATTGTGTTGTATATTTTTGATATGAGGTTTCCTGCTCAGTTTTTCATCTATTATGATTCCCAGAAGTGTATTTTAATTCACCCTTTCAATGGCCACACTGTCTAGTTGTATCTCTTCTGTATCTTTTCTGCTATTACCTAACAGCATTATTTTAGTTTTTCTTGGGTAAATGGTTATCAAACCATCTTTTTAATATAGCCATTTTATCTGAGACCTTTTCAATGATCTCTTCTTTGCAGTGGTATCATCCGCAAATAATACCAGCTTGAAGTCTTTCATAACTTTGCAAATGTCATTGATATACAAGTTGAACAGTTTTGGTCCCAGTATTGACCCCTGGGGTACTCCGCATGGAATATAAAAACTTGCAGATGTGTGTTCTCTTAGCTTTAATGTTAACTTAGTTTGACCCAGTTCAAAACTAATCCTTTGATTCCATACTTTTCTAATGTTGTTATGAGGATGTCATGATAGATCAAAGGCTTTTGTCAGATCCATGAATACTACACTGCACACTTTCTATAGTTGTCTTATTTCTATTGGTGATTTCTTCCATAATTTCTATCAGTGCCATGTAGATTGAAATGTTAGCGCTGCATCCGCACTGACTTTCTGCTAGTAATACATTTTTATTAATAAATTTGCCCAGCCTGTTATTGAACAGCTTTGATAATTTTTGAGAATTGTTGGTCGGTATTTTGTAAATTGATGTTTATCTTCGTTTAAAAAAAAAAAATGGAACTACTTTAGCTGTTTTCCAGTTTGAAATGATAAATTACATTCATTACATTAATCAGCATTTCTATGTTCCCTCTTTTTTATTGTTTCCAGTTCGATTTAAATACAATCAGTTGATTGTAGAGGTGTACCTAATGTTGTGGCCAGTCAATGCGGCAGTCAATTGGTTACTGTTACCACTGTCTGTGTACTGCCAACTGAAAATTAACAAAATTCTTACATTTCAAGTACTGTAGTACACTGGTTTTATGATGACTTAATGGAATAAGAAAAATAAAAGTCCAAGGGAAATAGCGCTCATGCTTCCCCTGATGCATCAGTGACTAACGTGACACAAGCCTCGTACGTTAGGACACAAGTTTACCAAGTAACTTTAGATACAAACCGAAATAGAGGCGAGAAAACCTAATAAATGGGAGGCATTGTGACCAACGCATCACAAGCATTCTTTACTTGCCAATTTCACCACGTACATGAATGAGGCACGGCTGAGCTGCTGCTGTCTCGGGAGAGGTGGTCGCTGAGTGTGACTGGCCAATCACAGAGCGTGAAGAATGAATACATAATGAGCATTTTCTTTAAATGCGCATATGGATCGTAACGAAATGTACTTGTTTGAAATTCCTATTCGGCAAAAATGCATTATCTGTAACGGATACTCGTCGGCCCATTCCCCACGTTGTTGAGCAGGAAGTGCGCTGCATGCAAAGTAAGGATGCATTGCTATGTTTTTGACTGAAAGATCATACACAATAGACAGAAATGTCATGCATTTTAAATGTCTGATAGACCAACCACTGACATTTTTGTCCAGGCTTGTCTCATCAATCACAAGTCACACATGACTCGTCATGTTTTAGTCATGAAAGAGTCATGTTTAGTACATTACTGTCTCATTTTCGTCTAGAAAAAAAAGCCTTGTCAATTATCATTTTGTTATTGTTACCATGGTGTATACTAGCTTTCCCATATGTTTTCATGTTTCAGGATAAAACCCATATTTTACTAGACCAGAAATAAAAAATATATATATTTATATTAAATCTAGTAACTGATGAGAGTGATGTAGAAGATATATCTGTGTTTGTAACTAACCTTGTTGAGCCAGCCCCACGTTTTGAAGATGATTGATTTTTTTAAACAACTATTGGCCAATAAGGATACGTTGCTTTTTTCATTGGTATCGGTCGATACTGATCGTTGGCCGATCGATCGGAGCACCCCTAATGCATACACATAGTTCAGGTCAAGTGTAAAATTGTAAATAATGAATGGTCTTATATTGGGAAATAAATAAACGTACCTATGTTCTATTGCTGATTACTAAAGGATGGAAAAAGTTAGAAACACACTTTTGCTTCTGATGAAAGACCGAGGTCTAATCTTTCTTTTGGTAGATTCCGTGTTTATATAGCCATAGAACACAATAGTCTGTGTGCCTTGAAAGAAAAAAAAATTGAAGAAGTTGAGTTTTGTGAATATGTCTGGGACTGAATGAGTTAATTTGCATTTATGCTAATTAATGAAATGCAGTGCGGAAATAATTTCTTGACTTTTCCAAAGCTATACAAAATTTCTTGGAATATGTGTTACAGATTAGCTGACAAACGCCCGGAATTTGTGCTCTCATGTTTCTGAGTCTGTTTCATCGAGACTGGTAAAACATTGCAGGACGGAAAAAAGCTCTAAGAAACATTTCTGAATATATTATGAATATTACGATTTTTTTTTGTCTTTTGTAATGCTTACAAAAGTCTTGGTTCCAGTATTGACCCCTGGGGCACTCCGCATGTAATATAAAAACTTGCAGATGTGTGTTCTCCTAGCTTTAATGTTAACTTAGTAGCGTTTGACCCAGTTCAAAATGAATCCTTTGATTCCATACTTTTCTAATGTTGTTATGAGGATGTCATGATAGATCAAAGGCTTTTGTCAGATCCATGAATACTACACTGCACACTTTCTATAGTCGTCTTATTTCTATTGGTGATTTCTTCCATAATTTTTATCAGTGCCATGTAGATTGAAATGTTAGCGCTGCATCCGTACTAACTTGCTAGTAATAAATTCTTAATAAATTTGTCCAGCCTGTTATTGAACAGCTTCTCAATAATTTTTGAGAATTGTTGGTCGGTAGTTTTCTAGTCTGAAATGATAAATTACTTATGTACGTCAGCATTTCTACATTCCCTTTTTTTTAATTGTTTCTAGTTTGATTAAAATACAATCAGTTGATTGTAAAGGTGTACCTAATGTTGTGGCCAGTCAATGCGGCAGTCAATTGGTTACTGTTACCACTGTCTGTGTACTGCCAACTGAAAATTAACAAAATTCTTACATTTCAAGTACTGTAGTACACTGCTCTAAGAAACATTTCTGAATGTATTGTGAATATTCCGATTTTTTTTTTTGTCTTTTGTAAAGCTTACAGCGCGTTGAAGTGACATTTGGTAAAACATTTTTTCATCTCATTACAGTCATTGAGCCACCAATTGGCCGTTCAGACAGTGTGCTGTCACGCTGTGCTGTGTTCACATCCAAATCTTCAAAGTCAATCAGTGTGAATGCAGACAAATGTAATGACAGGGATGGAGGCTGCAGCCCGTCATGTCTAATATGAATCTGACAGGTTATCACAAAACATCAATTGATCATCCAAACCTGGCCCACTTGCTTTTTTGTTCCAGATTGAAGGTTTTGCAGCATGAATAAACTAATTAATATAATAAATAAAATAATTTGAAAAAAATAACAGAACAATGTGGGAATGGTGGAATGTATAAGTAAGTGTCTTATTCCACATTTAGAGAATAATTATTTATTTTTTGGGAAGATCCATGGTACATAATTTTGTAAAATACATTCATTTTCAAGGCGGCATGGCTAGAAAATTGATGTATTTTACAGTGGTTAGCATGGAAACCTCACAGCTAGGAGACCAGGGTTCAGTTCCACCCTCAGCCATCTCTGTGTGGAGTTTGCATGTTCTCCCTGTGCATGTGTGGGTTTTCTCCGGGTACGCCGGTTTCCTCCCACATTCCAAAAACATGCTAGGTTAATTGGCTAACTCCAAATTGTCCAAAAGGTATGAATGTGAGTGTGAATGGTTGTTTGTCTATATGTGCCCTGTGATTGGCTGGCGACCAGTCTCGCCCCAAGACAGCTGGGATAGGCTCCAGCACCCCACGCGACCCTGATGAGGAAAAAGCGTTAGAAAATGAATGAATGAATAAATTTTCAAATACCGCTTGTCCTCATTAGGAACACACAGGCGAGCTGGAGCCTATCCCAAGTGACTGTGACCCAAGATGCGGTACATAAATCGGGAAGGGAGCAAGGTTTTGGTTTTTCTAAACACTGGTAGCATCCGGGCTAGATGCCCAAGCTACCTCAAAAAAAAAACGTTCCCCCTGGCGGTCTTCTCTGAGCTCTTTAGAGTGAGTTCAGCCACTCTATGCAGGAAGCTAATTTCAGCCACTTATATCCACTCGTTCTTTCGGTCATGACCCAGAGTCATCATTACCATAGATGAGGGTGGGAACATAGATCCACAGGTAAATTGAGAGCTTTGCCACATCGTCTGTGACTAGCAGAGAAGAGATCCCCAGGCCCCCAAACCAAACCAAACCGTGGCCAAATTTTGTCCATGAAAGTTATGACCAGAAACTGACAAAAGGAAGCCTTGGTGGAGGCCAACGTTGACCAGAAACAGGCTCAACTTACTACTGGTAACCAGGTTCCTACTCCGGTTGTACAAGGACCAAATGGCACATACTAGCTTGCCTGGTCGAACGCCTTTGTCAAGTCTACATGTAGACCAGTTTGGCAAACTCCCATGTATCCTTCAGGACCCTTCCAAGTCTGTTGTCGTCCAGTGTTCCGCGACTGGGACAAAATCCGCATTGCACCTTGTGTATCTGAGGTTTGACTAACAGTCGTAACCTTCTCTCTAACACCATGGAATTGACTTTCCCAAAGAGGCTGAGGACTGTGATCCCCCGATAGTTGGAACACACCCTTCTGTCACCCTTCTGTCACCCTTCTTAAAATGTGGGACCATCACCCCAGTCTGCCAAGCCAAGTACTCCTGACTTCATTGCAGCCCCTCAACATCCAAAGCCTTGAGGAAGTCAACCACGCCCAGAACTTTGCTACTGGGGAGTGTTTTGATGGAACTGATACTGCTTCCTCGAAGGAAGGTATGTACGTATGTCAAGGGGATTGAGAATGCCCTCACATGTGTGATGTGTGACAAAGGTAAAGGAAAAAAGAAAATCAGGAAAAACCTTTTTCACCCCGCTGTTTGACATCCCTACTTCTACTTCTAATTTTGCCCAAAGTGACGAAGAAAGAAGAAAGATGAAAGAAAAAAAATGAAGGAAGAAAGAGCATCCAATCCCTTATTGCATAGACACATGCGTCATGCCATTTTGATCTCAGAAATGTAGTTCTCCAATTTAAACTTGTAGAACCTCAGGAGTGTTCAACTTTAGAAGTTCCAATGTTTTTTATGTATTAATCATGGCTAACTGCCTGCCTGACTTGATAACAGCCTGAAAGCTCTTTGGAGTCCATGACATCTGCTGAAGCCTCCTGACATACAAGGTCTTTTCAAGAATGAATTTGTCACATACTTTTCTGAATCGTGTCCCGAGGCTGCATAACCTCTCCAATTTAAATCTGTTTGCCTAATTAATAAATGTTACCACTTAATAAATTGTGACAGAGAATTAATGGCGCTGGCCAGGCTGGGTGTATGAAGGTCGTGGTGGAGGCTGATAGATGATGGTTTAATTGTTTTTTTTACTCAACTGCAGTAATTTAGCCGAGCACAACAACCTGAACGCATCCAGATGGTCAATTCTGACACATACATTAGCAATTTATCAGTACCAGGGTTAAAATCGACGATGTTAAAAACAAAAACCTTTTAAAATAAAAAGACTAGTTCAGCATTGTAATTTTTTAATATGACTGAAGATTTAATTTTACAATTCCACCATTAAATCCAACATTTAATCTGCTAGATCTTTGACACTCGAAAAAACATCCAACGTATGTTAATTTGGTCAGAGACTCTAAACCAGGGGTCTCAAACTCAATTTACTTGGGGGCCACTGGAGCTAGGGTCTGGGTGAGACTGGGCCGCATCAGCTTTTCCAAAAAAAACCCAAAACGCATTTATTAAAAACAAAAAAAATTAAAAACTTTGCTTTGGTTCCAATTTTCTACAAGAAAAGCTCTGATAAAACATTCCACTGTTCTCAAATATCTTACTTTTTTATTTTTCTACACAAAATAAGAAAATAAATAAATAAACAAATCAAGAATAAAGAAAATCAATCAATCAGTAATAAATAAATATAACAATAATAATAAAACAGCAAATAATAAAAACTTAAGAAACCACATATAGTTGGTGGGTGAACAAATTAATTTTTTTTCAGATTAAAATGAACAAAGCATTATTAGAGCCCTGTAGACATGACAAAACACGACTATAGTCACATTTATACTCTTTTTATTTACAACATATTGCGCAACTGCAGGGTCTTGAGACACATGCTAACTCGCAAACTAGAGAGCTAGCGACCTAAACGGTAGCCTTCAAGTTATTTCCTTTAAATAGCCAAAAACTTACCACTTCCACACGGATAGGGAGGATAACCATTAACAGTTATTTAACCTTTAACATGAACATGAATCAAACGTAATAATTTTTTCTGGGTACATGATACCATACAGCATCCATATCAAACTTGCGCGGGCCGCACTAACATTAAATTTTCATATCAAGGTGGGGGCCGCAAACTAGTGTCCTGCGGGCCGCATTTGGCCCGCGGGCCGCATGTTTGAGACCCCTGCTCTAAACTTTTATGAATGGTAGTTTGTCTATACATTATGTGCCCTGTGATTGGCTGGTGACCTCTCCAGTTTGTATCCCACGTCTAGCCTGTAGTCAGCTGGGAGAGTCTTCAGCTCACCGACATAACGAGGATACAGGAAATAGGACATAGCGTAGAAAATGGATGAATGTGTGAGTTTCTGGATGTTATAATAACAGTAATACAAGAGACTCAGAGACTTTCTGTCAAATATGATTTAGATTATGACATATTGTCCTACGTTCCATAGTTTCATTTGTTGTGACTTAACACTGGTAAAGAGACAGAGAGCAAAATTCAAGCTTCACAAAGCGGCAACAGACCCATCCCCCCCCTGTTGGTGGATGGTTCTAATGACAATCATTTTCAGCTTTTCTTTAAATTGGAAATTAATCAAAGTATGGGATTAATCGAAGGCAATGACCGTAGTCTGCCCACAGGCTGCTGTTTGTCCGTGTCTGATCTGGATAATGGGACTGATACTGGAATTTATTGTTACAGTTTTAGTCTCTATGGCATCAAACGGTCCACCGCCTAGACTCATAATGGCATTCCCATCTGTTTGTCATGCTCCATGAATCAGGAAGTAACCTGCTAAATAACAGATGGACAAACACTCCACAGTGGGACGTTCTAGTTTAATACTATATGGACATTAAAGTGTGGCTAAAACAACACATTCAATCATGTAATACTTTTGCAAAACATATTGACAATAAAAGTTTGGGTGACGTGGGGTGTTGGGTATACTAGGTTGTCAACGCCACACATTGCAACTCACTCATGCCTCTGCTGTTGGTCTGGCAGCGACTTTTTTGCGATCAATGTGCAAGAGGGCTGTTTCTACTGATCTTCCGTTTTTCAGCGACATAGATATCGTGCTGTCAGTGTCCCCCCCCCAGCAAATAGCATAATACCATCGCTATATCCTTATCATTGGTGAAATGTTGCAATAATATTGCACCATGGATTACTGCAATAGCCACCCCTTGTGACTACTTCAGGTGGTTATGTATGTTACTCTATTTCTATCTCCTTAGTAATCAAAAAGCAATTCATGCAACTTTTAGGGCTTCCCAGGCTCAGTTAGACTTAATAATTCCATAAATACTGTTTTTGCTTCATGACAGACTTAAGAGATTTAGTTTTTCAAGTAACTCATGCAATGGTTGCATTTGTTGGACACGACTTATCAATATCACGTGTCAATTTTAACTGAAGAGAATTAATGAAATATGTGTGCATATATGTGTTATTTCATTGTTTAGACACAGACCAAAAAATGACTTGCTGAATGAACATCTTTTGGTTTGAGTTGATATTTGACATGCTATATTTTATATTTATATTTTTATACTTGCGACATTTGGAACATTAAAGTTCTCACATGTGTTATTGTTACTAGAAATGGAAGTGGAGCCATCAAATGAAGTTTCATTGTATACTTTGTGCAATTACAATAAACATCCGTATATCTAGGCAGCACGGCGGTGGAGTGGTTAGTGTGCAGACCTCACAGCTAGGAGACCAGGGTTCAATTCCACCCTCGGCCATCTCTGTATGGAGTTTGCATGTTCTCCCTGTGCATGCGTGGGTTTTCTCCGGGTACTCCGATTTCCTCCCACATTCCAAAAACATGCTAGGTTAATTGGCGACTCCAAATTGTCCATAGGTATGAATGTGAGTGTGAATGGTTGTTTGTCTATATGTGCCCTGTGATTGGCTGGCGACCAGTTCAGGGTGTACCCCGCCTCTTGCCCGAAGACAGCTGGGATAGGCTCCAGCACCCCTGCGACCCTCATGAGGAAAAAGTGGTAGAAAATGAATGAATGAATGAATGTGTATCTAGCTAACACGACACCACGCAGCGTCATTCACAGATGGAAGATTGGATACCTAGCTCTCAATTAAAAGACTAAAGAAAATGCTTGTTTGCCGTCAGAGGAGTGGAGCGCACGTCTTGTGCTGGAAGACACAGCCATCCCACCCAAGGAGAGCGTTTTCCGCGCCAAATTGTCAATCCAACCAGTTCCTCCCAGCCTTGCTTTCATGCTCGCTGTGTACCACGCGCTCATGGTCATGCTAGGTTAATGGTCATAAACTGTTTTTCATGAGTGCTAGTGCTAACGGTCACCTGTGCATGTCTGTTTTTCGGCAGTGTTTTTTGTTAGCATTTTTTTCCTAAATTATTTGACAAGACTTCTAATCTTGGGATCCAACCTTTAGGTTAGGCTGTAGCCTAGCCTAACAGAGTGCGGGCATCGTGAGTGTTTTCACTGCTGTTGTTGTTGACAGAACTAGCATAAGTATGTGTATCAATGCGCCAAGAAAATACATTTCGGTAGTGTTTTAAAATCATTAAATACTCCCAAATCCGAGATCTGAGGCTGTACTCACCACAAGCCCCACATTTTGCACACGTTTTTGCAAGTAGACAGAACGCACTTGGAAGTAGCGCAGCTTGGGACCGGCAACTTGCTAGCTAGCAGGGACGGTCGCTGTGTGTGACTGGTCAATCACAGAGTGTAGCGCGGGGTGATTTTAGGGCTGACTAAATAACGCAGAAGAGTAGTTCTTGGGAGTCTGAACTGGTGTAAATGAGACACAGAAACCGGTAAACATTCTAATTAATCATACTTCCAATTCAAGATGGCCATCCTTCATAATCTCAGTAAAAGTTCCCTCGTGGCATTCATCCCACTTTACTGGCTAGCAATGAGTATAGCAGTTGAAATATACACATACACATGTAGCGGCCGCAGACGTGAAATGGAATGGAAAAAGGCTTACCGCAAAGTTGTTTTCTCTAGGTATTGATATCAAAAAGAGAGTTGTGAGCTTGTTGACCAGCCACAGCAGGAGACAGCGAATCAGGAGGGGACCTGACGTCAGCTGACCCAGTCATATGACTGCTGCTCATTAGGGCGGTGGCATGACATGGGTTACAAGAGCATGAAGAGTGACTAGTGAATACATTACCCAATTATTTATTTTAAAAATAAACTTCATACAACTACAGAACAAACACAATGACGATGAGTACTCGTTTCATACTCGTAATGGCCAAAACTGCATTATCCGTAACGGAGTATCCGGATCATCCCTAGTAGCAATGCTTGAGTATCCTGATGCGACCACGTCCCCAGTCTGCTTATACAGCACTCTGGTATCTTTAGGAGACGCCACGTAGGCCTGCCCTTTCTCTCTCCATTGTCTTCATTCTATCAGAAGCTCTATGAAAAATTCATACTTGGGGATCGTGAGCTGCCGACTCTTATTTACAAGAAATCATTCTTTTTTGGGGGGGGGGGGTGGAATTCCACCATTCTCTTCAGGATTAAATCTGATTCAGGGGCCTTTTAGTCAGTAGAATATGCATAGTAGAAAAGTAAAGTCCATTTGCAATGCAAAAGTACAGTAATCCCTCATTTGTAGGAGATATAGATATAGATATAGAGATGGTAGATGTAGTAAATAACGGAAAATAATCAGTTTAAGACATAAATGAGACTTGTAGTCACGTGTGTTGCTCTAAATGTGTTCCAATGTTAGGGGACTGGTTCCTCTGTACTCAGGCAAACAAACTTCTTATGTGTGTGTGTGTGTGTCTGTGCAAGTGTGTGTGTGTGTATATGTGTCTTGTTGTTGTCTTTCTTTTTTTAACATGTAAAGCACTTTGTGCTACATTCTATGTATGAAAAGTGCTCTATAAATAAAGTTTGATTGATTGATGGGCGGCACGGCGGTCGAGTGGTTAGCACGCAGACCTCACAGCTAGGAGACCAGGGTTCAATTCCACCCTCGGCCATCTCTGTGTGGAGTTTGCATGTTCTCCCCGTGCATGCGTGGGTTTTCTCCGGGTACTCCGGTTTCCTCCCACATTCCAAAAACATGCTAGGTTAATTGGCGACTCCAAATTGTCCATAGGTATGAATGTGAGTGTGAATGGTTGTTTGTCTATATGTGCCCTGTGATTGGCTGGCCACCAGTCCAGGGTGTACACCGCCTCTCGCCCAAAGACAGCTGGGATAGGCTCCAGCACCCCCCGCGACCCTCGTGAGGAAAAAGCGGTAGAAAATGAATGAATGAATGAATGATTGATTGATGGGCGGCACAGCGGTCGAGTGGTTAGCGCGCAGACCTCACAGCTAGGAGACCAGGGTTCAATTCCACCCTCGGCCATCTCTGTGTGGAGTTTGCATGTTCTATCCGTACATACGTGGGTTTCCTCCCACATTCCAAAAACATGCTAGGTTAATTGGCGACTCCAAATTGTCCATAGGTATGAATGTGAGTGTGAATGGTTGTTTGTCTATATGTGCCCTGTGATTGGCTGGCCACCAGTCCAGGGTGTACCCCGCCTCTCGCCCAAAGCTGGGATAGGCTCCAGCACCCCCGCGACCCTCGTGAGGAAAGCGGTAGAAAATGAATGAATGATTGATTGATTGACTTGAATGGTGGGCAGACAGGAAGTGACGTCAGGGATTCAAAATTGTTCTGGCGATCTAAGCCTGGTTGTTATGTATCTCACCAGTAGTAGTAGTAGTAGTACCATTACTGACACCTAGTGACCAGTGTAGAATACTACATACTGTATCATTCAAGGTCTTTGAATGTACTGTATCTTTTGAATGTTTTATATTTTTAGTTTAGTTCATTTAGGTGTTTTTATGCTTGCTTAATTTAGGCAAAGAATATTCAACCACGAAACAGCGTCATTATTATTTAATATCTTCTTGAAAAACTGTGATAAAGGCATCAAATCTGGAGTGCAAGGGGAGTTATTGTGTTTAAATGTTTGAGTGTCAATACAGGTTTTTATAAGAAGAAAAGCATGGCATTGATCGACATTCACATGAATTAGCAAGGAAGCAGCGTGATTCACCAGGTCACACTAAAAATGCCTTCTAATGTACACAACCAGAAATACACCGCTGCAATGTGACACTAGGTTAAATAAACACTTAACTCTCTCGTCTGCCCTCGGGTCAACAGCAATGGTATGGGGCAACCTTGTCACTGGCTCAGGTGCACATTTTAATTATATCCCCATTGATTGCCCCCAGCGTCGATAACGCATTTAAGCAGCTTAATCCTTGTTGCGTTAGCATGAACAATGCACACATACTGAGTCCAAGCACTATCTTGCATTTCTAACCACTTGCCCTTTTTAAGGAATGCTGATAGAGAGAGGAGATTGATCGATGACGGTTGGGGGTGTGTGGAAGAGAGCTGGTGATTGTTGGGAGTGCGTGCGTCTTCAATATTGCAGCAACGCTTCTGTTTTGCTGACTGCCTTTTATTGTGTGCTGCTCCAGATGTTCTTTCAAGTTGTCATGCAGTTCATTGAGCTGTTTTTAAGAGGCAGTGGCACTAGCTGGATCCTGCGAGCCATCTACTTGGGTTGAGATTGATGAACCGATTCGACAGGATATCCCGTTTGACAAGCGAATGATTCGGCTGCACTGGTAGCAGTCAATCTTTAAATCGATTAGATCAATTGTGGAGACAGGCACCAGGTATCGCAATAGAAGGTTGACAAAGTGGGTTGCCGGCGAAAGGACTGTCGTAGTAGTAACATTTGAAATTTTCTGCTGTGAGGATAAGAAAAGGATAAGCAGAAAATTAATTATTATAAGGCTATTTTTTTGTTATTTGCACTTTATTAAAAATGTATGTATAGCTTATTTAATTTAAAAATACTGTTTTTAATTTTTTATTGATTTTATTTATTTTTATTCTGACTCCTTTTTTGTTAAAATTTTTTTTGTAAAATCTAAATATTGGTCTTTTTGATTAATAAGCCTGACTTAAGCCTTTAAATTTTTTTCTTGCTTGATTTTTTAAATTAATTATTAGCAAAAGTTAAGATAATAAAATTACTTTAATGAAATAATAATTTAATTAAAATCTTTGTAATGATCAAATTTTATCATGTCATGTTACTATGCTTTAAACTTTATTCAGGTTTTAGTTTGTTAGCTTGTTCAATAGATTTGATTAATCATTGAAAAAACAAATTAATGAGATCAATTAAATCTATACAGCGTTAATATTTAATGGGCCACAGGCCACTCTGCACTGAAAAAAATCGTGCCTCAACGTCAAAAAGGTTAAGTACCCCTGCTCTATAGCTTGCCATGGCTGAAGACTAGAATGAAGCTAGTCACCACGTAACCTAAGTGGTGTACTCACTCATCCCGACTTTCTTAAATCTCATATTGAAAGAGAAACAGACTTTTAAATTTGCTACTTCATGTATCTTCTCGTGCCGAAATGGGGAATATTTCAAGTGATCTACTTCTGTTTTTGCCAGTGCCTTACAGCATGCTCGGAGATATGATGTGCTCTTTTAAATATTTGAAAATACTGTAAGACGTTCATATAATTGCCATGTTTATTGTATAATGTAAAGATCAATGTCTGCATCAAAGGAACTTCATTGGGGTAGCAATTGCGTTGCTTTTTTCCAGTCTTATTCCATGAAATCATCATAAAACTGGCACAAACAGCAAATAGGATGGGCCAAAGAATTGATCCCTGAGGAACTCCACAGTCAAGGGGGATTGTGACATTGATCCCTGACAAGGCTTAAACCATTCAAGGACAGTCCCTTTGACACCCACACAGTTTTCCAAGCGAGATCAAAGAGTATTATGGTCTACTGTAAAGCAGCAGTCAGGTCGAAATGCACTAAAATGGCTGAACCACCGGAATCAGTCATTAAAAATAGAGGATGAAAAACCTTTAAAAGTGCAACTCAGTGCTATGAAAGGCTCTGTAACCTGACTGGAAGGTGTCTAAAATCCATTTTTTTTTTATCTAAAAAAGGCTGCACCTGTGCAAGAATGCTTTTAAAAAAATCTTTGACATAATAGGTATGTTTGAGAGAGGCTGATAATTCGATAAAATTGAAGGATCAAGACCAGATTTCTGTTAACAAAGGTTCAAAAGTAGCCTTTTTACGAAAGGGCGGCACAATACCAGAGGTTGATGATATGACAAACGACGGGAGAGGAAGAAGGCTTAAGACTAGGGATGAGCAAGTACACCACTATCTGTATCTGTATCTGTATCTGTATCTGTATCTGTATCTGTATCTGTATCTCTATCTGTATCTGTATCTGTATCTGTATCTGTATCTGTATCTCTATCTGTATCTGTATCTGTATCTGTATCTGTATCTGTATCTGTATCTGTATCTGTATCTGTATCTGTATCTGTATCTGTATCTCTATCTCTATCTGTATCTGTATCTGTATCTGTATCTGTATCTCTATCTGTATCTGTATCTGCATCTGTTCACCCATCTAAATGATCTGTATCTGCTTGTGTATACAGCATTAACCAGAAGAGGGCGTGGTTTTTAACAGAAACAGGTAGGGCTTAGATCTGCACATTACATCTGAAATTGACAAAGATTGATCAGAAGTTGCTATATTTATTATTATACTGCTATATACTGCATTTTTTTAATGATCTGTGTGAAGTTGGTGATTCATGCAAATATATGTTACGAGACAGGTTTACCAAGTAACTTTAGATACTATTAAATATATAATATATTATAATATTAATATGTAATATAATATTATATATTTTAATTTTAATTTATTTTAATTTGTATTTTTATTCATTTTTAATTTGTATTAAATGTTTATTTTAAAAAATAAAATAAAATAAAATAAAATAAAATAAAATAAAATAAAATAAAATAAAATAAAATAAAATAAAATAAAATAAAATAAAATAAAATAAAATAAAATAAATAAAATATAATGATCTGTGTGAAGTTGGTGATTCATGCAAATATATGTTACGAGACAGGTTTACCAAGTAACTTTAGATACTATTAAATATATAATATATTATAATATTAATATATAATATAATATTATATATTTTAATTTTAATTTATTTAAATTTGTATTTTTATTCATTTTTAATTTGTATTTAATTTTTATTTTAATAAATAAAATAAAAACTAAAATAAAAACTAAATTAAACTAAAATAAACTAAAATAAACTAAAATAAACTAAAATAAAATAAAATAAAATAAAATAAAATAAAATAAAATAAAATATAATAAAATTTTGCCGTGGATACAGATAATTTTGCTGAATGAACAGATACAGAACTGAATCAACAAATTTAACCGTAGATTCAAATTTAATTGAATGAATTGTTTGTACACTGCATCAAATCATTCTGTTTTTAAAATTATTATCGTATATGGTAACCAGTGTGTCTAGATTCTAATCAAATCGTCAGTCACAAAGAGATTTACATCCCTACCATCTATACTCATGCAGTCGGCGAATTGTTGCTGAGGGAGTTCTTCCATCACTTCAGTGGTGACTGCTGTGGCTCCTACCCATGAATGGTAAGCACCCTTGGGTGGAGCCTCCCCAGCAGGCAAAGTGAGGATGGACGGGTTGCTCGGGGCCACCACTCACCATGACCACAAGCACCACAGCGCAGACAACAGAAGTTGCTTTACAGCTGACTGACGCTAGGTTAATTGATTGAACCCCCCACAGCGCTCTTCGCCATAGACTTGTTCTCCCCAAGAGGAGTCTAACGCCATCCTTCCATCCAGATCTGTGGCAAGCAGATGCTCATGGAAATGCACCTGGGACTTCTGACAGTAGTTTGTGTTGCATATTTACTGTATTCTCTGGTGTTTGAATGCAGATGTAATCAGCAAAAAAGACTTGATTATCTTGAAAACACCACAAAATATAATATTGAAACAGAAATGGTGCTAAATCTTTTTAATTTTCTCATTACAAATGAGAAATGGGGAATATTTCAAGTCATCTACATCTATTTTTCTCGCCCACAAAGTCCTGTTGAGACTAGAAAGTGACATGAGAGTTGATTTTCACCCCCGTCACATCACACTCCCACAAAACTAATCCCATCAAATCCGAATCCCATTTCTCTCACTCCCATGTTGGGCTTCTTTGTAACGTTGTGTGTCATCAGGCATTAGTCAGGTAAGTGGAGCAACCAACCAGCAACCTTAGTTGGATTATTTTTCAACAACTTTAACTGTGATGTAGATCCAGTTTGAACAGAAGGTCGGCACTTACACTTAAATTAAATCCTAAGGCACTCACACTGTATGTACACACAACACTTCTTTCTCTTTCGACTTTTCCCTTCAGGGGTCGCCACAGCAAATCAATCTCCTCCATCCAACCCTGTCTTCTCCATCCGTCTCTCTCACACCAACTACCCTCATGTCCTTCTTCACTACATCCATAAACGTCCTCTTTGGTCTTCCTCTACGCCTCCTACCTGGCAGCATCCTTCTACCAATATATTCACTATCTCTCCTCTGGACATGTCCCAACCATCTCAGTCTGGCCGATAACTGACTTTATCTCCAAGGCCTCTAACATGTAATGTCCCTCTGATGTACTTGTTCCTGATCCTATCCATCCTGGTCACTCCCAGTGAGAACCTCAGTGAGAACAACATGGCTGGTCTCACCACAGTTTTGTATACCTTTCCTTTCATTTTAGCTGAAACTCTTCTATCACACATCACGCCTGACTTTTTTCTCCACCCCTTCCATCCTGCCTGCACACGCTTCTTCACCTCCTTTTCACAATCTCCATTGTTCTGAATCCTTTACCCCAAGTACTTACAATTCTCCACCTTCTGTATCTCTTCTCCCTGTAACCTCACTCTTCCACTTGGGTCCCTCTCATTCACACACACATATAATCCTCTCAAATGAAGAGAGAATGAAGAACACAACACATGAATGTACACACAATGTACACACAACGCATGAATGTCATATGAGGATCATTCCTAGAAGTCCATGCCACTTTACCACTGTAACTTAAAAAAAGGTTTTATTTTGCAATCATTTTTCATATGATCTCAATGAGGGTTTATTACACAAGAAAAATAGATTGGTCGAGCGCACGGTATTCCATCCATCCATTTTCTATGCCGCTTATCCTCCTCACTCTATGCTGGAGCATAAACCAGCAGAATTTGGGAAATAGGCACATTGCCTGAGGTGAGCAGACGAGTGTGTGGTGAAGCTAGTCGCGAACCATCTAGTAGCTAACCAGTGTGGGGTGTCCATATACCAGTAACATAGTTCGTCAGCCCAACAATAATTAATGATAATAACAATGTCGCTGTAGCCTGGTTTCTATGCACGTCACATTATATGTCAATGAGGTGTTGTTGGGGCACAGAACGCACTGAAAAGATAAAGACGTGTTCCTGTCTCACATAAGGACTGTGGATGATGGGCAAAATCAAGTGCAGTCATTAGTGTGTATCCAGTTTTTACATACGTATACTGTACAAACTGTGCTTCTTGTGATATCAAATACAAACATAACATTCAGGAGTGGTGGAAGACATTAGCTTCTTCAGTTTTGTTTACCTGCGTTATGGGCATGTATGCCTGCAAGTTGCTTCAGGTGTTCAGTCAATATAAAACAGTGATATTGCATATGAATCACTTTCAACATGGGAATTGACAAATCAATTGGTTATTAAATGCAGTCTAAAAGACGATTCTTTTTTATTTGCTAAAAGAATGTGTCACTTAGGTCCAATAAGAACAATCTTTCCTGCAACGACAACAGTCTTTGAAATGAAAGTGTCAAAACTCCGGTTAGCTTGAGAACTTATGAAAATATGAGCTGGAAACCTCATATTACAAATATACAACATAAGGTGGCCAGAAATGTTTCAGTATTGAACAAAGCAAAATTTGTTCTCAATCAGAAATCACTCCACACTCTTTATTGCTCTCTGGTTCTACCATATCTTACTTATTGTGTGGAAATATGGGCTAATAACTATAAAAGCAATCTTCACTCGCTAAATGTACTGCAAAAAAGGTCAGTAAGGATAATTCATAATGCCGCCTACAGAGAACATACTAACTCCTTATTTCTAAAATCACAAATACTTCAACTTGCTGATATAGTTCATCTTCAAACAGCCAAAATAATGCATAAGGCTAAAAATAACCAATTAGCTAAAAATGTCATCCAATACTTCTCTACAAGAGAGGAGAAATATGATCTCAGGGAAGAAGTACATTTGAAACACTTCTATGCTAGGACTACGTTATGCTAGCCATAGCATTTCAGTATGTGGAATCAAACTATGGAATGGATTGAGTAAGGACCTCAAACAATGCACAACGATGAGCCAATTCAAGAAACAATACAAGCAGTTGATGTTTGCTAAATACAAGGATGAAGAGTCTTGAACCAGTCATGATGTGCTATATATATCACTATATTGACACTTACTATGGTACACATTATGTCATTGGATGCTCATATCACCTTGTACTTCAGTATGTGACAAAAAATAAAAAAAATACTAAATTGAAAAAGTAAAAAAAAACTTTAAAAAAATTATTAAAAATTAATAAAATAAATTAATGAATAAAATACATTTGCTAAATACAAGGATGAAGAGTCTTGAACCAGTCATGATGTCACAATAGTTTGCCTTAGTTCCTGCTTTCATGCTTTTATTTTGTTGTTTTTCCTGTGTTGGTCTGTTCTGTGTCCCGTCACTTTTACTTTCCTCTTCTACGCGCACCTGTTTGTAATTTGATTGTCTTATTTAGTTCAGCCGGGTGCGTTTGTCTTTCGTTGGTGCATTGTTGTTTGTTTTTGGTTCTTTGCTACGTGTTGGATGACAGTGCTGATTTCGCCTGTTCTAAAAATAAAAGCTAAGCTTTTTCCTGCACCTTTCGCTTCATCTCTGCATCCTGGGGTCGCATCGCAACACCTGCATGACGAACCGTGACACATGATGTGCTATATATATCACTATATTGACACTTACTATGGTACCCATTATGTCATTGGATGCTCATATCACCTCGTACTTCGGTACGGGGTACATTATTAAAAAAAAACCTTAAACTGTATTATGGAAAGCAGGAAGTGAACAAATGTAACAGTTACTGATTGTAAAAGTACCAGATGGAGGGGTAGGATTTAATAAGCTTTGCTTCTTCCTACTCCTTTTGGACATGTGGAACTGTGAACTGATTATGGGATGCACTCAATTGTAATCTGATGCATGTTCAAATCAAATAAAACCATTACCATAACTTAAAATAACGTGTTGTGTGATTAAGAATATATTCCTGTTGTTTTAAGCGTTGTCTGTGTTGCTGTAAAACAGCAGCTTCCATAGTGGGCAAGGTTTACTTCTTTCCCCTGAAAAAAAGGACTAATATAGCAGCATGTATTCGTGGCTCAGCAGTGGTCCATACTGCTATCCATTCGTTCTTGCATTTCCTCAGGGAAAAAGAAAATGGTATTGGAGTAATAAAGGGAAACACGGAAGTCTCTTTTGAGGATTGTATGCTGGTGGTGGAGCAGGCTGTAATATTTGCTGGTTTGTCCTCCAGGAGAACTTCTCTTGTCGTAATGACACCAAGACTTGAAATGGCAACGGTCATCAAACTGAACTGGACAATCACAAGAAATACAGTAAACAACCAAAAATTTTATTAACTGGAGAATGTTTTACAGCAAACTCTTATTACAACACAGTCTTCAAGTCAAATGACACTTAACCCCTTGGGTACGAGTACAGCAAATGCACCAGGTGAATTTCTCCAGTGTGTTCGTCTATCAAAAACATGTAGAATCATATCAGGATCGAGAAAGTCCAAAATTCCTTTTTTTTTTTTCTTAAAGTCAGACATAATGGAGTAACACAATGGCTTGTTTTTTGTTGAACAGAAGAACAACATTTTTCTCAACATTGACTTATTCTTTTCTTCTGGTTTCTTTGTTTCGTACATGTGTACACATTTTTATTTTGTTTGATTATCACGTGGAGATGTTCCCCACGGACTTGTAAGTGCAGTGAATTATCTGCCGATGCAGATTTTAGTGTACAAACACACAGACTAGTCTAATCCATAATGTTGTCCTAAAACAGTGAAGAGACAAACTATGGCAGTTTACTAAAAGGGTTAAGAAAAAATAAATAGCAATAAAACCACATACATGTTGCTTTTTCTCTCATACTGGACTTGAAACACTCCTAAGAAGCTGGAATTAATGAGCATTGACATTAGGCTTTCTTTACACACCCCTTCACTTTACATTCTATTTACATTAACCAAGCTACCCCACAAGTTGAACACAGTATGCATGAACACAATAGTAATAGAAAACTGTATAATTTTTGTCAGTATGTAAAAACATTTACACGCAGACTTGCAACTCCTTTTACAGTAGTATTTATATTTCATACCAAATAAATCAACTAAGCGTGCTGGAAAATGTATTGAGGGATCTTTTTACATATGTCTGCATTTGACTGTTGTGCTCAACTTCAAACGAGAGCGGATACCATGGATGTCAGTCATCGGCGCATACGTAGAGATATGCTCCGGTGAGATACAAACAGATTCCATGGCAAACAGAAAAGACGAGGTCACCAAAAAAAAAGCCATGATGCACCTCTTTGCATGCCACCATCCCCTCTACAGGCACAATAACGCGACCCCAGCCTTTCTCAATAAGATTGTGAAACAACCTCTCAGTCCGAACACAGGAAGGTCAAAGAAAGGAATATACACATTCACATTTTGTGGTAAATTTAAGTCTCATCACATGAAATGGATAAATATATTTTCACAGCACAAACCGTGACTCCATACGATCATACCTCCAGAAACTCATTGACCACCTCATTAGGCAGCTACACGAGCACAATGTAATGAGAGCCGCAATGGCTGTTTCATCCAAAAGGCTTCTTTTGTTTTAAAATCTTAGGTGTGGAGTTTCCTTATTATTTATGTCTCTGGTGGGTTGTTGTTGTTATTGTGGCCCAGCGTGGCTGGTGAACAGCCATCCTGCATAACAATAGGTCGTCCGCCTGCGTGGTGGAAAAACAACTTGTTAGTGGGCACTCTTCCCGTGGAAATCAGGTAACAGGTGATGGGGCAAACCTCCGCCTTTCTAGTTCTCACTCTATGCAGAATTACATCATTGCCCTCAAATCTGTCGGCGATGCAAATAAACTGCTAACACTGAAAATACTCTCCTGCATTGTGACACGAGTGTAAGGATTTTTTGGTCTCTAATATAGTGGGTGTCAATGATTGTCCCACAGGCAGAGTGGCTATAAACGACTTGTTTTGCCACAAGGCTGAGAAAACGACCTATTGATATGCAGGGAAGTCGTTCACCGGCTGCACCTGGCAACATCGACAACATCAACCCCATTGTGACCATTCATTCATTCATTTTCTACCACTTATCCTCACGAGGGTCGCAGGGGTGCTGGAGCCTATCCCAGCTGTCTTCAAGCGAGAGGCGGGGTACACCCTGGACTGGTGGCCAGCCAATCACAGGGCACATATAGACAAACAACCATTCACACTCACATTCATACCTCATGCTTTTAAATACTGAAACACAATCCATATGTCGTATTCTAGTAATAGTCACAGCGACCGCCTCTCCCTACATGGTGGCAGCCACAGAGCTCTGTTTGCCATCATTGCATGTTTGCATGAATCACCAATTCACATAGATCAATCAATAATCTATCAATAAAAAATAATCAAATTAAGTACTAATAAATACTATATAATAAAATAATAAGTACTACTACTAATAATAATACTAATTAAAGTAATACTAATAAAATAATAAGTCTAACAGACTTATTTTAAGGGGGTGCTGGAGCCTATCCCAGCTGTCTTCGGGCAAGAGGCGGGGTACACCCTGGACTGGTCGGCAGCCAATCACAGGGCACATGTAGACAAACAACCATTCACACTCACATTCATACCTATGGACAATTTGGAGTATGTTTTTGGAATGTGTGAGAAAACCTACGCGTGCACGGGGAGAAACTCCATGGTCGAGGGTGGAATTGAACCCTGGTCTCCTAGCTGTGAGGTCTGCACGCTAACCACTCGACCACCGTGCCACACCATTGTGACCATCCTGTGAGGAAATGCCCACCAGGGATACAATAGGGAAACTCCATCCAACCATTTCTATGCTGCTTATCCTCACTAGGGTCACGGGTATGCTAGAGCCTATCCCAGCTGTCTTTGGGCGAGAGGCGGGGTACACCCTGCACTGTTCACCAGCTATGCATCCATTTTCTACACTGCTTATCCTCATGAAATGTATCAAATGTATTCATGAGATCCATCTTTTGACTGACTGATGACCAATGCCGAGCATAACACACCACTTGACCACCTCTGCTGGGATAAGCTCCAGCTCTAAGCCATATAATGTGAATGAATGACTATTATCCTATTAAAAAATACACATATTGTTAAATAATTACCATTATCAAAACTGATCATTGTATTGAAGCTCATTAGATTGTGCAAGTGTACCAGTAACACTGCTACCAGTTCTAAGTGTTTACCGTTGTATCACTTTTCCAGACGACTGTACTGGAAAATGTTGTCACGTGACCAAAAGGTGACCCCGGCAAACCAGATGCTTTATGGTGGTATCCAACTAAATGTGACAAAGATTTCATTCCAGAGTCTGTGCTCACACAAAAATGCGGACGCTATGTTGAAAATCCATCTCACTTCCTGTGGTGAAAAAAAATGCATCACTGACAGTGATGGACTCAAAGTGTGATCAATGCGACACTAAAGGGGCACGTGAGTCCTCTCTAGGCAAACATTAGCATGATGGAGGAGAGGACAGAAGAGAATCAGCAGATAATCTGGGGTGTTAACATCTCAAGTACAGCAGAAGGACCGCTGACATTTTCTGTCTTAATGAGTCTGACCGTCTGTAAACAAATTGGACACAGTGACCTCCTGGCATATTCAAATCCGGATGACCAGGACTTTAATTATCCCAACTCTCCCCGCTTCCCTTTTTTTTTTTAATGTCCCCCTGTCAGATGTCTGCCATAGAGTACAGAGCTGAGAAGCCTGGGGACACGACAGAGGCAACTGACCCTCCATCAAGTCCACCGGTTTAATCAACGTACACCGGTACCGCTGGCTGGCCTGGCCTCATGATGCTGTATTGCATCATCACACTGCTGCCGCATATGTCGGGCATATCAGAGGCTATTACAGACAATAATATTAATAGCTCAGCAGGACAGACAACTACATCCCCACTGTGAAGCCGTTGGACAAAGTAACCTACAATACTCCTCAAAGTTGACATGCGCTTTAAAAAAATTGATTTTCATAGTGCATGTGTCATTGTCAATTGTGCGAATGAAAAAAAAAACAATGACAAATATATACACATTGCAATTCAAAGTTGCTATGCGTAAAGTTTACTTAAGAACATTTTAAAATCCATCCCATAAAAGCTCAAAGAATAAAAAAACAATGTGACTAATGTTATCTTATGATTGGTATCGTTTCGTCTGTCACTTGCATAGCTCAGATTTTAGCATGTGATCATACTGTAGCTTTAGGAAAAATGAAAAAAAAAAAATGACCGCCACCATTTGACAAGATTTTTTTTTTCTGTAAAACTAGCAACAATGTTGATAGATTTGTTGTTTTTATACATAGATTTGGGCTTAGTTCATGTCTTCATCCTTGAACTGAGGGCTGACTTGCTACAGTGAGTCACTATTGCCTCCTGAGGTAAAAAGTGGTATTGCATGCTTGGGCAGAGGTCAGTGTGTTAACTTCAGTAGATATTGCTGTGAACAATGTGAGATGATTATTTGACTGTTTTCTATTCATATGCAAAAATTTATAATTTTCCCATTATGTTATGTGTTTTTAACTTGATCACTTACATACAGCACTTGAGTTTGATATCCAATTTCTGCACTGGTCTGCACTGATTAATTGCACAAGTGATGAAAGTCATTCTTGTTAGCGAGTGAATGTGAATGCATGGTCCTTTTTTAGGACTTACATGAAACTATCCAAAACAAAGACAAGACACACGATTGAGTGGTGGGAGTAACTTAGGCACCTTCTGAGCCACACGTACAGTCACATCCTGTCAATTGTTACTGGGGAAAAAAAAACCATTAACATCTCAACCGGTGTGTGTTTGTATTTTCTGTGCACACAATGACATGCACAAGAGTGTGCAAGAGTCTGTCAAAAAATGCAAGGGCTCCGTTGAAAAGGGGGCGCTGCAGCCCTGTGGCGAGAGTAGGGTTCAGGGAAAGGAGGCGAGAGAAAGGGACGAGAAGAAGCAGTTCTTCAGTTGTTTTCGAGACAGTCGAGATCCACCGAACAGCAAACGTTCCCATTCTGTGTGATGCGACATGAGAGCACAAGGAGGAAGATCCATTACAGTGTTGCATATAAACAATGCAATGTAGCAGTGGCAATGAATATGAATGAATCAAGAGTTTAAAGCAGGGGTGCTCAAACTTTATCAACCTTGGCGTCAATAATTGATCGATAAGACATGCTGTCTGGTGATGATGATCTGGCAACAGGTACAATAATTATACTATAATCATAATGATGATACAGTAAACCTCGGATATATCGGAAATTCGCTCACAACGGACAGATAAAAAAGAACCGATTTTTCTGTAATGCATTTCCAATAAAAATTCATTGCATATATCGGATTTTTTATAACGGATTTCGCTTATTTCGGACAAAATCTCCAGTCCTGTTCCAATGCATTTCCATTAAATTTCCCTCGCATATATCGGATGGCCGCATCGTGGCGCTCTGATTCGCGGAATCGTGACAGGCCGCTATACGACGTCATTTGCAGCGTTTGCAGTGTTGCCTGCGCGTCCAGGTACATTGGAAACATAGTCAAGGAAGTGCCTTTTTATAACGGATAAAATCCCATTTGCGCATATACCGGATATAAATCCGATATATGCGTAAAACGGACATTTTCCGGTATACGCATATAACGGATTTCGCTTATATCGGACAAAACCAGTGGGAACAATTGAATCCGATATATCCGAGGTTTACTGTAATAATAACATGGGCAAATGCCTTAGCCCACGACAAGCTCATACTGAATTCGAACCTTCGACATTTAATGTCCGCAACACATTTACTGTGACACACACAAGCACAGGTTTTATTCATGTCTCAAATTACAAAAGTAAAGGTGACTATAAGGGTGGCATTCCATGTCTCCAATAATGTTAAAACCCATACTGTACACAGGTTTTCTATGCTATAACTCCAAATATATTCAATTCATAAAAAAGGAATCCTATCAATTAACTGTGATAAACAAGGTACTATTCATTCATTCATTCATTCATTTTCTACCGCTTTTTCCTCGGGGGGTGCTGGAGCCTATCCCAGCTGTCTTTGGGCGAGAGGCGGGGTACACCCTGGACTGGTCGCCAGCCTAACACAGGGCACATATAGACAAACAACCATTCACACTCACATTCATACCTATGGACAATTTGGAGTCGCCAATTAACCTAGCATGTTTTTGGAATGTGGGAGGAAACCGGAGAAAACCCACACATGCATGGGGGCCGAGGGTGGAATCGAACCCTGGTCTTCTAGCTGTGAGGTCTGCACCATCGTGCCGCCCTAAACAAGGTACTATTGTACTCAAAATGATGACTCATATTATAACATTAGAGTCAAACTACAGCAGTTAGTATGTGTGTTTTTGTCTTACTTTACACGTGCAGCTGGTGCACGGGGACTTGGGCATCCGCCATGTGTCCCCGCTGAGGCGAGCGATGCCTGCCGGGTCCTGGCACGTTTGCCGGATGTCATAAGACAGGTTGTCAGCCAAGCAGGGGTCTGCGACGCAGCGTGGGCAGCACTCACCCTCCGCCACTGCCGTGTACTCGCACATCAGCACAGGACACACCAGAGGCCAGCAGTCCACCTCGCCCTCCTGGAGACACACACACACACACACACACATACACACCAAGGAGGTAAAAAGAACTGAAACCACACCACATATTTTTGCATACAACTGTAATGTAATTACACCTCACATGCTGATGTATTGCCGTTTCTGTAATTAGTGAGGTAGATATCATGTCAGCCCTCCACAAACACACATTCACAGCAGGCCAGGTATTAAACAAAGACCAACTCTGAGCTTCATGTTAATGAGGAGATTCTGTTGCATCCCTCAGGGATTTGCCATGAAGGTCAGTTTTCATTTCTATTGCCAATTTATGCACTCCGTGTGTGTGTGTGTGTGGTGTGTGTGTGCTGACCATGCAGCGGCACTGCTGGCAGCCATACAGCCAGGATGCGCCGCTACGGTAGAGCGTGCGACCACTCTGGTCCAGACACTGGCTGCTGGGTCTGTTGTCACAACTAGGACAGCAGAACAGGTCCTCCTCTGGGTCTCCACAGTCACAGGGTTTTCTTCGACAATACGTCTGCCCATCCTACAAAACAGAGGTCACAGGCTCAAGAGGATTGAACTTTTGCTGAAAAAAAAACTGATGCGGTTCAAAAATAGCTCCTTCTGCCCATTCGAAGTACACTCCTTCTGGCTCGACAGCAAAGTATAACTCCATGTTGCTCCTCAGCCATACAGATTTGCTCAAATTTAGAGATAAGGTGAACAAATCATGCATTTGTTTGTAACGCAAATGGAAATCATAATTATCTATGAATATGAATCTACTGGGGCGGCACGGTGGTCTAGTGGTTAGCGCGCAGACCTCACAGCTAGGAGACCAGGGTTCAATTCCACCCTCTGCCGTCTCTGTGTGGAGTTTGCATGTTCTCCCCGTGCATGTGTGGGTTTTCTCCGGGTACTCCGGTTTCCTCCCACATTCCAAAAACATGCTAGGTTAATTGGCGACTCCAAATTGTCCATAGGTATGAATGTGAGTGTGAATGGTTGTTTGTCTATATGTGCCCCGTAATTGGCTGGCGACCAGTCCAGGGTGTACCCCGCCTCTCGCCCAAAGACAGCTGGGATAGGCTCCAGCACCCCCGCGACCCTTGTGAGGAAAAAGCGGTAGAAAATGAATGAATGAATCTACTGGTGCAGCCACACCAATGAATATTAACATTACATATTAGTTACCTTTTTGCACTTCACTGTGTCTCCCAAGTGCTGGTGCACCAAAGAAAAGGAAAGCCATCACCATGGGAGAGAAAATGAACCTCACCAAACTTTGCCGGTCTTGTTTAGTCTGCACCGCTTGACTTGACTGACCATCAAAAGATTACTGAATGCTAATGAATGCTAGCGGGGTCATGGATTCTGTCCACTGTTACAAGGAGTGGGACAATATTTGGACACAGTAGAACCACGTGTGATGATGTTTATGTGCAAAACTTGTACATAAACTTGGCATCTACTGTATGCACTGAAGAAGAAAGGGATCATTTTGCAAATCAATTATAGAGATTTCCACACCGAGCCTTGAATTTTGCCTTGAATATTTTAGTGATGCATCATCATAACTGGAATACATTCATCATCAGCCCATCAATCCTGCCTCTCCTACTCTGCTTTGGAGAAGTTAATGGTTCACAAAACAGCAAAGCACCGTCTCTCTGGCTCAAGTGCGGCGGTGTAGTGTGAATATGAAAAATGTTACAAGAAAAGGCTATTAGAAAATGTAAGAGGAACATAAAACCCCTCTGCATACCATTAAAAAGGTAACAAAGGGCCAATGTTTTATCTGTGCATATTGCCATGCTTCAGTAACCACGGGTCCAATTCTTATGGCCTTGGTCTTTATATGTATGGTGGGCCTGCTGGGGGATTGCTGCCAATTCTGGTGTCCTCTCAATGCCAGGAAGATAAGGTATGCATGCCAACAATGTGTTAGGATTTTTCAGCTTACAACATTAGTTCTGCTTGTTTCCTTTTTTACAGCAGCATCATAATGAATGTAATTACTGTGGATGACATATGCTACATGAATATGTATAACATTGGTTCAAGATAGACTTTGTTGGAGGCGTTTTTGTTATTTCTGTTGGTTCTTTGATTTGCCAGTCTTGAAATGTATAGGATTAATCTACAGACATCTGCATATGGGACTCATTTCTAACGCTTATCCTCACGAGGGTCGCGTGAGACTGGTCGCCAGCCAATCACAGGGCACATATAGACAAACAACCGTTCACACTCACATTCATACCTATGGACAATTTGGAGTCACCAATTAACCTAGCATGTTTTTGGGACAAAACCGGAATACCCGGAGAAAACCCACGCATGCACAGGAGAACATGCAAACTCCACACAGAGATGGCCGAGGGTGGAATCGATTAGAAGTCTTGTCAAATAATTTAGGAAAAAAATGCTAACAAAAAACACTGCCGAAAAACAGACATGCACAGGTGACCGTTAGCACTAGCACTCATGAAAAACAGTTTATGACCTTTAACCTAGCATGACCATGAGCGCGTGGTACACAGCGAGCATGAAAGCAAGGCTGGGAGGAACTGGTTGTATTGACAATTTGGCGCGGAAAACACTCTCCTTGGGTGGGATGGCTGTGTCTTCCAGCACAAGACGTGCGCTCCACTCCTCTGACGGCAAACGAGCATTTTTAATTGAGAGCTAGGTATCCAATCTTCCATCTGTGAATGACGCTGCATGGTGTCGTGTTAGCTAGATACACATTCATTCATTCATTCATTTTCTACCACTTTTTCCTCATGAGGGTCGCAGGGGTGCTGGAGCCTATCCCAGCTGTCTTCGGGCAAGAGGCGGGGTACACCCTGAACTGGTCGCCAGCCAATCACAGCGCACATATAGACAAAAAACCATTCACACTCACATTCATACCTGTGGGCAATTTGGAGTCGCCAATTAACCTAGCATGTTTTTGGGACAAAACCAGAATACCTGGAGAAAACCCACGCATGCACAGGGGAACATGCAAACTCCACACAGAGATGGCCGAGGGTGGAATCGAACTCAGGTCTCCTCGCTGTACCCTCAACCATAGTGGAGTATTCTCTGTAAAAAAAGTGTTAGGTGTTGATATTTTGGGTGTCTGCAACAGATGAATTGGATTTACATTATTATGGAAAATGTATTCAGTTTTCATATGTTTTGGTTTTTGACCTTTTGGAACGGATTGGGGAAAACCATTAAATTCACATTAATTCAGTTGTATTGACAATTGCACTGACAATGCAAACTGCATTGAAATACAAGGCAAACGTCTCGATAAATGTACAGTATCATAAAAGATCGTAATAACCTGCTGTCAATTCAAACATGATATATATGATATATGATATATATGATAGTAGTCTCAGTGGATGTGTTTTAAAGTCACATTCGCTTCAGGAATCCAGACAAAGACTGTATGACAATGACAAGATGAATAGTACATACCTTGCAGGAGCAAATAGTACATAGGTCAAAGCCGGGTTTCCAGTCTTCTCTGTTCCTTCTGATTCCTTCTTCCTGTGGACAGTCCCCAGTGCATCCTGGACCTGATGTGCACACACAGTCGTACCCTCCTGGTAGATTCACACACACGCTGTCATTCCAGCAGGTGTGTGTCTGCAAAGTGCATTCATCGACATCTAGAAAGCAAGTGCAGTGACACATACAGTATGCATGAATGTTACTGTACAAACGTAGAAGATGTATGCAGATCAATTGTCATTGGCTGTTTATTTATAGTACAGCGTAGTGATGCATCTGGGTAGCACGGTTGACTCCAGTTTCCTCTCAGAGTCCAAAAACATCAATGTTCGGTTCAGTGAAGACCCTACAGTCAATGTTGTCAATTATTAACATAATTACCAGACACATGTATGCAAATTATAAGGACATCAGACAATATTTGTATCAATTCGAGAAGTCCTACAAAGTAATTGCAATCTTGGAAACCTTGATTCATGTCGACAAAGGCATGGATTTTGAACTGGAAGGTTATGAAATTATTTGCATGAACAGGAATAATACCAGTGGAGTGGGAGAGCCTGTGTACGTCGAACTACAAAATGATAAAGAACATGTCATTATTGGGCTGAAATCTGTTGTGCTTTTTTTTTAAATGACTTAGTGTCGTTGGTAGGTGTACCTAGTGAAATGAATGTTAGGTTCATCCCGCCCCGTTGTCTTAAAGTATTTACCTCCAACTGTCTTACTAATTCAGCAACACCCAGGAGCCTGTAGAGGCTCAGCTATGATGTTAGTTCATTCAATTATATATGCTTTTGCCAAACCTAATGTGACAACCTGCCCCAAATGATAAGGTTAGCGCCATCTGCCGTTTCAATGGATGCTACTTTTGTCACGTAATTGCAAAAATAATGTTAAAATAAATACAAATAAGTATTGGCTGGAGTTATTCACATAGAGAGTACTTTTGCAGTTGACTGCATCGGGATGACATGACGGCTGGCTCATGTTGCAGCCATAACAATACACCGTGCAATACACAATACTCTGCTGAATACACACACTAATTGTTTACAGAATCAAGTTTGCAAGAAAAGTAGCCAGCGGACAACAGCTCAGCAGAGAATGTATTGGTCCCCCGACAGACTATTTACATACACTACATAAAATCCCCATTAGCTGGTAGGACATGCACCTCTGCTGCTGCAAGGATTAATGCTTGTCATGCTACATTCACCACATTCCGCCAGAAGCTGCTTCTTGCAGATGACACACACTCCGATTTGTTCGCTGTGAAAGAAAGACTCACATGCAAAAGTCATTTGGAGAATGTAGCTGAGCACAACCAAACAAATGAGTGCACCGATATCATACAAAATGAAAATGCCGACTGAAACACATGAATTCATCTTGCTATGTGAGTCATTTCAGAGTATCATGCATCTACGAATTGGTGAATTGTTATTATATTTCAGACACAAGTTTCCATATTTCATAGGAGAAAGAGAAGATAATGTGATGCACGTGCATTGTTATGCAGGGACACAGTGGATTTTAGAATGTATTATTCTCTTCTTGGTGCAAAACCTTTCTATTAAGGCCACACACCTTTCCCCAAAGCATTAGGCGTATTAAATGTAGTTTGAGATGCAGCCCATGTAGCTCTCAGTCAAGCAAGGAACCCTAAGACTTGCAGCTGCTCCCATCCTCAACAGTGCAACACAATGCTATTCATCATCATGCAATATTACATGCAAATGACTTGGGTGCAAATTCACGTTTATGCTACATTCCACATGGGCAGGAATGAATTCTCAAGTCAGCGTGTTCAGTCGTGAATTTTGAACTTACATACAAGAGTGTGCACAAATAGCAAAATGTGGTTTTGACAACATGGTGGTCCATGTAGTCCACAAAAGGGTCTACATACTGTATATTTCAGTGGACTCCCACAAGACCATTCGTACTGTGCTGGACATGAATGAGATTCCTCATCCCTCTCCTGGTCCCCACTGGCCCGGATTCCCGTTTGTCCCATCACTTCTATTCTATTATTCGTATTACTGCAATTTCTTAAAAAATTTCTTAAAAGACTTATTTAATCATTCCGAATATTTGCAACACGGTTGCGGCTGTTAATTACTTGCAGGAAGTGTGATCACATTAATTAAATGATACGTTCTGCAATTTCTAGGATTCTTTTTGGAGTTCTTCTGATTACCATTACTGACACCTGGTGACCACTACATATCGTTCACAGTGTCTTTGAATGCCTCTTCAGAATGCCTTGTAATTGTATTTTACTGCAGTTCATTTAGCCATTTTTATGCTTGAAAATGAAATTTAAGCACAAAATATGTACAATATGTATATTTTTGTCTAATAATAGGCTATGTTCAATCTTAAAAAAGGATGATTTATTAATTAACTTTTTTGAAAAATGTGATAGCGTGAAGCGGCAACATTTGAACCGCAAAATGGCAAGGGACGACAAATATGGCATCAATATCAAATACATTTGCGTGTTGGACTAGTGCCAGAACAGGCTACTGCAAAAGAGAAAATGAAAAGTAAAATCAGGAAATAAGCATACATAATTATTCATTCATTTTCTACCGCTTTTCCTCACAAGGGTCGCGGGGGGTGCTGGAGCCTATCCCAGCTGTCTTTGGGCGAGAGGCGGGGTACACCCTGGTCTGGTCGCCAGCCAATCACAGGGCACATACAGACAAACAACCATTCACACTCACATTCATACCTATGGACAATTTGGAGTCGCCAATTAACCTAGCATGTTTTTGGAATGTGGGAGGAAACCGGAGTACCCGGAGAAAACCCACGCATGCACGAGGAGAACACGTGAACTCCACACAGGGTTGTAATTGAACCCTGGTCTCCTAGCTGTGAGGTCTGCGCGCTAACCACTCGACCGCCGTGCCGCCCTTAATAGTAAATTATAAAATAAATTGACAATTAAATTAAATTGTTAATTGTAGGCTTGTTTTGTCCGAGGTTGACAATAAAGAAACCAAAATTGTGGAATACACGCCATCTGTTTCAAACCACACATATATAAAATACGACAGGATGGAAGTTGGCACGTTGTGGACAGGCATGACGCTACAGTGTGTTGTTGTTTGCAGAGGTACAAGGAATTCTCAAGCTCAGACACAAAATTAGGGGAACATTGGTTCCATTCTTTTCTTTTTTTAATCTCAGCCTAAAAATTGCAGTGTGTGGATTTTGTGTTTATTTCTGAGGCGATACACTTGCACAGGCTGGTTAGAAACAATTTGAAGCAGTGATAAGAATATTTTGAACTCACCAGTGCAGGAGCTCCCATCAAGCAGATAGGAGCCATTGTCATGGAAACCAGTTCTGCATTCACAGTGGTACCAACCCGGCAGGTTTACACAGTGGGAATAGTTGTGACACTCAATCAGGCCCTCTGCACACTCGTCAATATCTGAAGACACACACACACACACACACACACACACATTTGGTTATGTTGCCGTCTTGCCAAATCACAACAGTGAAGGCAAATCACATCAAACTGTCACAGCACTCGAGCTGGGTCAGCGGCTGCCCACATTCGATGCCAAAGAATCTCGGAAGCTTTTCTAACAGAGCGGAGTTAGAAACATGCAAGCTTTCTAGGCTGCTTGTTTTGTTTCCATCAAGTGGTGTAAATACACAAGCCCAGCCCAAAGGTGGTAGGTCGGGGAGTAAGTCTTTCTCATCCATTATGTATCATGCAAATGTTCCATGTTCCATTCTGGTTATGAAATCTGATGTGCTCATACACCAACATAGTTAAATCATGACCTCCAGTCACACTTTTGTTTACTTAAACTAAAAAAAGTGTCCAACAGGGCAAGTTAGTCCTCATTAACGTCCATATTTGAGTATGTTGTCTGTCCTACATTGTTGTAAAACCGATAGACAGACACTAACAAGTACAGTGTTTAGGAGTATAATATTTGGATGAACATAACATACATAGCATGATGTCATTACATAACAGTAAAAACTAATCAAATATTGTAGCGTTAGGTATATGGTAATGGTTTTATTTCATTTGAACATGCATCAGATTACAATTGAGTGCATCACATAATCAGTTCACAGTTCCACATGTCCAAAAGGAGTAGGAAGAAGCAAAGCTTACCCCTCCATCTGGTACTTTTACAATCAGTAACTGTTACATTTGTTCACTTCCTGCTTTCCATAATACAGTTGAGGTTTTTTTTTTTTTTTTTTTTTTTTTTTTAATAATGTACCTCGTACCGGTACGAGGTGATATGAGCATCCAATGACATAATGTGTACCATAGTACGTGTCAATATAGTGATATATTTGCACATCATGACTGGTTCAAGACTCTTCATCCTTGTATTTAGCAAACATCAACTGCTTGTATTGTTTCTTGAATTGGCTCATCGTTGTGCATTGTTTGAGGTCCTTACTCAATCCATTCCATAGTTTGATTCCACATACTGAAATGCTATGGCTAGCATAACGTAGTCCTAGCATAGAAGTGTTCCAAATGTACTTCTTCCCTGAGATCATATTTCTCCTCTCTTGTAGAGAAGTATTGGATGACATTTTTAGCTAATTGCTTATTTTTAGCCTTATGCTTATTTTAGCTGTTTGAAGATGAACTATATCAGCAAGTTGAAGTATTTGTGATTTTAGAAATAAGGAGTTAGTATGTTCTCTGCAGGCGGCATTATGAATTATCCTTACTGACCTTTTTTGCAGTACATTTAGCGAGTGAAGATTGCTTTTATAGTTATTAGCCCATATTTCCACACAATAAGTAAGATATGGTAGAACCAGAGAGCAATAAAGAGTGTGGAGTGATTTCTGATTGAGAACAAATTTTGCTTTGTTCAATACTGAAATATTTCCGGCCACCTTATGTTGTATATTTGTAATATGAGGTTTCCAGCTCATATTTTCATCTATTGTGATCCCCAGAAATTTATTTTCGTTCATTATAGGTGTTTCCCACCATGAAATAATTAGGGTAGTCTGTCTCCTTGTTACTTTTCCTGATAATACTATTTAGTATGTCCCAGCTTGCTAGTTGGCTATAATATTCCTTCTTACATGCTCTTAGGATTGTAGTTATAAGTCTTGTATGTTCTTTCTGATTATTTGGTCTGTTGAGTGATTTCCTGTATAGTGTGTTCTTTTTCTTGCAATCATTACTAAGGCCTTTTGTATTTCATGGCTGGTTGTTTTTCTTTTGCTTCTTTGACTTTTCTCTCCAGGGACAGTTGATATCATACAGCTTCATATAAGTATGTAGAAAGTGTTTGTATGCTTCATCCACGTCTTTGGGACTGTACACACACTCCCATTTCTGTTCTTCTAGAGCCTTCTTGAAAGTGTTGACTCTCAAGAAGGACCTAGAAGAACAAAAGAAGAAGAAAAATGGGAGTGTGTGTAACCGTATGTAACCGTATATTGTATTGTTCCAAGCTGTTGTTTCATGTGTTAGCTATGGAGGGCAGTCAGGTTCAGCATGCTGGTTCGAGCAAGCATTTGGAGGAAGACTAAAATATTGAGGAAGTGTTGGTGAATGTTCATGGGAGTGTTCGTGCCGTGATGAGAGTCAGCGTGCAAGACAGTAAGTTCCGTATGCTGCTGTTATAAATAACGTGTAGCTATTCAGCCGCCATGACAGTATCATTGTGAACATGGACCCCACCACACTTAACCCCACACTAACTTAAACGTACCAAATACCACTAATACTACTAAATACCACTAATGAAGTTAGCAAACTGATGTGTAAAGTGGTGCCACCCACAACAGGAAGCGAGGGAGACATAAAATAAGGGTAACTGCATTCAACATTCATGGCCCTGCAAATTTGTGGATTTCCTGTCAAATAAAATATACATACAATATATATATATATTTTTATGGTATGAAAATGTATTTTTTGTTAACATTTTTGGCTTTTTGGAAAAATGTATTCAGCTAGCGTCCGTTTCTGTGAGAATTGGACCTTCTGGAACTAATTAATGAAATAAAATAATGTCAAATTAATACAGTTTCACTGTATATTTCTTTGATGCATGAGAGTATTGGATCTCTGCACATTAGTGATGTATGAGAGTATTCTGATGTATTAGTAATGTGTTAGTGATGTATTAGTGATATATTAGTGATGTATTAGTGATGTATTAGTGATATATTAGTGATGTATTAGTGATGTATTAGTGCTATATTAGTGATGTATTAGTGGTGTATTAGCGATATATTAGTGATGTATTAGTGATGTATTAGTGCTATATTAGTGATGTATTAGTGGTGTATTAGTGATATATTAGTGACGTATTAGTGATGTATTAGTGATGTATGAGAGTATTGTGTTCATGTATTTGTGATACATTAGTGATGTATTAGTGATGTATCAGTGATATATTAGTGACGTATTAGTGATGTATGAGATTATTGTGATGTATTAGTCATGTATTAGTGATGTATTAGTGATATATTAGTGACGTACGTATTAGGGATGTATGAGATTATTGTGATGTATTAGTCATGTATTAGTGATGTATTAGTGATGCATGAGATTATTGTGATGTATTAGTGATGTATGAGAGTATTGTGATGTATTAGTGATGTATGAGAGTATTGTGATGTATTGGTGATGTATTAGTGATGTATTGGTGATGTGATGTATTAGTGATGTATTAGTGATGTATGAGATTATTGTGATGTATTAGTGATGTATTCATGATTTATGAGAGTATTTTGATGTATTAGTGATGTATTAGTGATGTATGAGAGTATTGTGATGTATTCGTGATTTATGAGTATTGTGATGTATGAGAGTATTGTGATGTATTAGTGATGTATTAGTGATGTATTGGTGATGTATTAGTTATGTATTAGTTATGTATTAGTTATGTATTAGTGATGTATTAGTGATGTATGAAAGTATTGTGATGTATTTGTGATTTATGAGAGTATTTTGATGTATTAGTGCTGTATTAGTGCTGTATTAGTGATGTATAAGAGTATTGTTGTGTATTAGTGATGTATTAGTGATGAATTGGTGATGTATGAGAGTATTGTGACGTATTAGTGATGTATTAGTGATGTGTTAGTGATGTATTAGTGATGTATGAGAGTATTGTGATGTATTAGTGATGTATTAATGATGTATCAGTGATGTATAAGTGATGTATTAGTGATGTATTAGTGATGTATTAGTGATGTATTAGTTATGAATTGGTGACGTATGAGAGTATTGGATCTCTGCACATTAGTGATTCAGCATTTGCAGCCATGCAAATTTGTAAATACAAGATAAAACAGGTTATAATATTTATAGTATACATACGGTTACAAAAGGCAACCGTTTTAAAGTTTTAAGTTTTCATCTGTTCTGTAAGTGTGTGAGGTATATTCAGGGCTTAAACCGTCATTGTGTATTTGGAATTTAGTGTTATATTCTGTTGCTACTGAACAATGGGAATTGAAGAGAGATGGTTCTGGAACCGTTGCTAATCTAATAATTCCAACAGTGACTTTTATTGCAAATCAACATCAAGCTTGCAGGAGGGATTGGAGAGATCGGACCGAGCTGTATGTTTTTACAGCAGGCGTTTTTACGAGTGTATCAATTACTCACAGATTTTTGCCATTTACTGGTGGGGGCAATCTACCGTCGCTATATAGTGTGATGAAAATCTAATGAAGCTGTTAAAACAAACTTAAATGCTATGTTGTCCTATTAGAATAAAGAACATATACCATATAACCAAGCCACAGGAAGTACATTTAAGCCTCTTTGAAGAAGACAAACTGAGACACGCATTTATCTGTGGAAACATTACAAAAAGACGCTTGGGTCAAGCAGTTTGGAAACCTTTTGTTTCTGTTGTGCGCCCGACTCGATAAAGTAATATGTGTCCACTGCCTGGGGGGGGCTGCCCTCCATCACCCCCGCGGGTCAAAGATGCACCAATACATTCTCTTTCTAATGTCTGACTGCTGGCTGAAGGCAACCAAGACTTTAAAGACAAAGACTTTATTCGTCCCAGCAGGGGGAATTCCAGACAAACAAATGAACAAAACAAATGAAAAGCACCCTGTGTGCATCAGTGTGCTTATGTCACGTACAAGTACAACGTATGCAGAGATGAAGATCACACCAAATCTACTCACTGATTTTCATAGACTTTGTGGGGGATTCAAGTACTTCCAAAGAAGAAGCCATTTCATTTTGGTGAGACCCACAGTGGGAGGAAAGTTCTTACATTTTTGCATAAATTGGTCATAAAATGTAGTCTGATCTTCCTCTAACTCACAAGAATAAGACTATTTAAACTAACACTGGAAGTAACATTCACAAGACAGGGAGGAAAAAGTAAGTTTTTTTTTTGGATGTGCGGTGTGATTAGCGCTCTTGAGGTCATGCCACAGTATCTCAATTGGGTTGAGGTCAGGACTTGGACCAGGCCACTCCGGAACGCACATTTTCGTCTTCTGAAGTCATTGTGTTGTTAATGTACATCTACGTTTTGAGCCACTGTCCTACTGTAAAACCAATCCTTTTATGATCGCCAACTGTTGGAGAGATAGCCACGAGTTCTTGATAAACTTGTGGATTATTTTTTTTTTCATTGTTGATAACAAGCCCTCAGGCAGCAAAGCACACCCTGACCATGATGCTCCCTCCACCGTGCTTCACAGTTGGGTTCTGATGTTGTGTAATGCAGTGGAGTAATGCAGTGGAACATGTGTACAGGAAGGGGGTGTTCCTAATGGTGTATCATTTTTGGGCTTGATCAACTTCTGTTGTACAGTTTTATGCTCTGAGTGTCATAGTAGTCTAAATTTTGTGATTTTGTGAGCCAGGCTTAAATACGAAAGACATACAATACTAGTATTTTCATTTCAGGTGAACACAAAACAGCAATTTAATGTTTTGTTTAGATTATTTTTTTTGCATCAAAATTTGCATCTAAATCCCTAAAGCTCAGCGTGGCTACGTTTCCACAACATATTGCTTCTTTGGAAGCTGTATTACTCATGACCTCCAAGGAAAACTGTTCCTTTTTGGGGAATTTTCCCCATCAATCAGCCACAATCCTTATGTGAAACATGAAGAGAAATCGGAATATTTACTACTGATGTACTCAATAATGGACCCATCACTGTGGAGCTTATAAAGACCTCAGTAGCCACGTATACATGGACCCAAATATTCCAATTGCATTTGGTTTATTTGCGCAAACTGAAAGAATGTAACCTTTGTATACACCTCATTCCCAATGAAAAGTGCCAATCCAAATGAACATAGGGGGTTGAATTCCAGGGGTGGAATATTCCTTTCCCCAATCCGATTGAGGTATCTTGTACTCGCTCAAACGGAAAGTTGTCAGGATGCGTTCTTTTTCGTCATGTTTTTCTTCTTCTGTTGTTTATTGGCGGTTGGCAAGCAGCTTTCGTGTGCATTACCGCCATCTGTGAAATAGAATCTAAACCCTTCTATACGCCATTCACAAGTCCAGTTTTGCGTATTATATATATATATATATATATATATATATATATATATATATATATATATATATATATATATATATATATATATATATATATATATATATATATATATATATATATATATATATATATATATATATGTGATATATACGATATAACATGTCCCGAGTTTGATTATAAAATATTAGCAAGATTGAATTTGATCTTTTCCTGTTTAAATTTATCCCGGGTGCGTTCTTTCAGTGCATGCTCTGATATGACGTAACACGCAGATCGAGATGTTCTTGCGTCACAGCTTTGGGAAGCGGCTTCAGGACTTTTTTAGAGTGGAAAGACACTGTGATGGACAGGCGTGCCTACAAGGAGTTCACATCTCCTGCCTGACCATACCTCCCCAAAACAACAAAGTTTATCTGGTGAGTCCAGCCATGTGCAGCCATTTTTGACCCAACTTTGAGCTTCAAGCCTCAAGGTTCCCCTCTGAGCGTACTTGAATGGCCTTTGTTATTTCTCACCTCACGGGCCAAGTACGGCATGGGCCACCACTGAGTAAAGTTGTCGTTCTGCTGAGTGCCCCACCTTCTACCATTTACAACAGGGGTCTCAAACTCAATTTACCTGGGGGCCACTGGAGCTAAGGTCTGGGTGAGACTGGGCCGCATCAGGTTTTTCAAAAAAACAACAAAAAACGGAAAAATGAATAAACTTTGCTTTGGTTCTGATTTTCTACAAGGAAAGCTCTGACAAAACATTCCACTGTTGTCAAATATCTAATTTTTCTACACAAAATAAGATGAAAAATAAATAAACAAATCAAGAATAAAGAAATCAGTAATCAGTAATACGTAAGTAAATATAATAATAATAATAATAAAACGGCAAATAATAAAAACTTAAGAAACCACATATAGTTGGTGGGTAGACAAATTATTTTTTTCAGATTAAAATGAACAAAGCATTATTAGAGCCCTGTAGACATGACAAAACACGACTATAGTCACATTTATACTCTTTTTATTTACAACATATTGCGCAACTGCAGGGTCTTGAGACACATGCTAACTCGCAAACTAGAGAGCTAGCGACTTAAACGGTAGCCTTCAAGTTATTTCCTTTAAACTTAAAAAGCCAAAAACTTACCACTTCCACACGGATAGGGAGGATAACTATTAACAGTTATTTAACCTTTAACATGAACATTAATCAAACATAATAATTTTTTCTGGGTACATGATACCATACAGCATCCATATCAAACTTGCGCGGGCCGCACTAACATTAAACTTTCATATCAAGGCGGGGGCCTCAAACTAGTGTCCGGTGGGCCACATTTGGCCCACGGGCCGTGTGTTTGAGACCCCTGATTTACAACATCGTGGAGCAGGCGTTTCAAAACAAACCTCCGGTCAGGAAGGCAGCCCTTCTGCAACCTCCCCGCCTCACTGGAAATTGCCAAGATCCTTGTTTCTCAAGTCGGGCTAACCAGGCTGTGGAGGCAGCATCCGTTGCGTCTGCCGCTAGCACTCCACCTCACGGGCTACTGATCTGTCACCCTTTCATGTTGCCTATGGTTTACACCGCATCAGTTTCCTCTGTTTCTCACCACCAACGCCGTGCCCGCCATGTCTGACAGGATACTCGCACCTCCCTTGCCGGACGGCAGCTTGTAATCAGAGATTGTGTGGCTAGCCTCCCAGGATATCTCTTTGGCTGTGGAGTCCAGAAAGTTGGCTCCCAGACTTGTTGGCCCTTATGAGGTTGAGCAGATGGTTAACAGCTGCTAACTGCTGCTAGACTCAAGCTTCCAAATTCCTTCACAATACATCCTGTTTTCCACACTTTACTCCTTAAACATGTCATCTTTTGAACTCAACCCTCCTCCTCGGCTGACTGACGGCCATCAACTTTACCATCAACGCTATTTTGGATGTCTGAAAAAAGGCCAGTGGGTTCCACTACGGCACTACGGCCCCGAGGATTGCTCTTGGGTTTTCCGCTCTCTCATCATTGACCTCTCCCTCCGAACCGACTTTTACAATAGGTGCCCTGACATGCCAGGTAGGTTGCCAAGTGGCGTCATTTAAAGGGGAGGTGCAGTCCCATTCTGTTTCTTTTGACTATGTGTTTTTTGCTGACCTCTGCTGTTCTCCTCTTTTACAGACACCTCCCTAGTCCTGGGCGGCGCCACGAGACACACCAGTAGCAATTTGAGTGAATCAACACAGCTCTTAGGCTCAGCTACTGCAATTTACAGCTACCAGTTTGTTTGCAGTTGTTTCGGGTCTCACCTTCCTGACTACTCATGCCTGCATGCAACACTTTGTCATTTTGGGACTCTAGTAAGTTCTTTGTAAAAGCTCTTTAATTCACTAATTAATTCATTAATTAATCATTAATTAAATGATTCTGCGGGCGGCACGGCGGTCGAGTGGTTAGCGCGCAGACCTCACAGCTAGGAGACCTGGGTTCAATTCCACCCTCGGCCCACCCTCTCTGTGTGGAGTTTGCATGTTCTCCCCGTGCATGCGTGGGTTTTCTCCGGGTACTCCGGTTTCCTCCCACATTCCAAAAACATGCTAGGTTAATTGGCCACTCCAAATTGTCCATAGGTATGAATGTGAGTGTGAATGGTTGTTTGTCTATATGTGCCCTGTGATTGGCTGGCGACCAGTCCAGGGTGTACCCCGCCTCTCGCCCGAAGACAGCTGGGATAGGCTCCAGCACCCCCCGCGACCCTCGTGAGGAAAAGCGGTAGAAAATGAATGAATGAATGAATGAATAAATGATTCTGCAATTTCTAGGATTCTTTTTGGAGTTCTTCTCATTACCATTACTGACACCTGGTGACCACTACCTATTGTTCACAGTGTCTTTAAATGCCTCTTCAGAATGCCTTGTAATTGTATTTTACTGTAGTTCATTTAGCCATTTCTATGCTTGAAAATACTTAATTTAAGCACAAAATATGTATGATATGTATATTTTTGTCTAATAATAGGCTATGTTCAAGCTTAAAAAAACGATGATTTATAAATTAACATTTTTCAAAAACGTGATAGCGTGAAACGGCAACATTTGAACCGCAAAATGGCAAGGAACGACAAATATGGCATCAAATTCAAATACATTTCCGGGTTGGACTAGTGCCAGAACAGGCTACTGCAAAAGAGAAAATGAAAAGTAAAATATGGAAATAAGCATACATAATTATTCATTCATTCATTCATTTATTTTCTACCGCATTTCCTCACAAGGGTTGCGGGGGGTGCTGGAGCCTATCCCAGCTGTCTTTGGGCGAGAGGCGGGGTACACCCTGGACTGGTCGCCAGCCAATCACAGGGCACATATAGACAAACAACCATTCACACTCACATTCATACCTATGGACAATTTGGAGTCACCAATTAACCTAGCATGTTTTTGGAATGTGGGAGGAAACCGGAGTACCCGGAGAAAACCCACGCATGCACGGGGCATGCACATGCAAATTCCACACAGAGAAGGCCATGGGTGGGATTGAACTCGGGTCTCCTAGCTGTGAGGTATGCGCGCTAACCACTCGACCGCCGTGCCGCCCACAATTAAATCACCACATCTTAAATACAAAATTTGAAAGGTAAGCAATGCACCAAGATGAGCCAATTCAAGAAACAACACAAGCAGTTGATGTTTGCAAAAGAGTCCTCTGTTATGTTTATCTATATTATTTCTATATTTATTATTATACTGATTATTATATACGATTATTAATTAGTATGGTAAAAACATTTTGACAATTATGTTACCAAAATGTATGAGGGTTCTCTGATCAGATGTGTGTCGGCCGATATCAGTGAAAAAGGACGGTATCGCCATCGGTCGATACTTGCTTTAAAACTCCCCTGCTGCAGCATTCAAAACAAGCAAGTCTGTGGGTCTTCCTGTCGTTATGAGAGTGATATAAGTTTTACACTTGGTAAAACGTGCCTTAAAAATGTCTCACTAATGTGGTGCTTTGGAAAGATTTAGATTGGTGCGGCATTCGAGGCTAAACACTTGGCAGTGTGTCGTGAGGTTGAGGCACCGGTCACAACCCGCTGTACTTGCAAGTGTGGGCAAAATATGGGGATAAGTAACGCCACAGGAAGCATTTGGGAGCATGCAGACTCTGTGTAGCACCTGCACTGCACTGACCATTTGCGCTTGAAGAGGGGGTCAGCTGCTTGTGCGCTGCACCTGCTTTTCATTCAGGTTTTCATTTAAAAGGGACCTTTTCGCACTTTTCTGATCTATAAATGTATTTAGAATGTTGTATTCTCGTGTTAAATGATGCCAAAGTTTCAGTTAAGGTTTGCACAATTGGAATGGTTCAAAACGCTGAGTTTCAAAAGGTGTGGTAAAACTGCCCCTTTGTGATGTCACAGAGGGGCGGACTTCCTTATATGGTTCATAGTTAGGAAGAACTTTGGGCGTGTGACCAATCACAGTGGAGTGGGCATGCCCAGAGGTGGGCCGTGGGTGGAATACATTAAAACAGACCATTTTTTCGGGAACCAGGAAATCCAAAGAAATACAGCTGAATAGGCGCAGATTCTGGAAGCACTAGAATGCTTTCTGTGCTGGTTATCGTGTGTAGCTGCTCTCGGAATCTACAACTACAAAGGGTCGAAAAAAGAGCATAATAGGTCCCCTAACAAACTGAATATTATCTATCTTAAATAAAGATAAATAAATTAAAACAGACCGTTATGGTAGGAAGTACAAATCAAAGGAAAATACAGATTGGAGTAGGTACAGATTCTGCAAAATCTAAAAAGTTTTCTTTGCGGGTTATTGTGTGTAGCTGCTCTATAGGAGACCACCACTCAAAGGGTTTGAAGGGTCAAAAAAATAGCATAATAGGTTCCCTTTAGAGCTGCACGGTAGACAAGTGGTTAGCGCGCAGGCCACAACCTGAGTTCAATTCCACCCTCGGCCATCTTTGCATGTTCTCCCCGTGCATGTGTGGGTTCTCTCTGGTTTCCTCCCACATTCCAAAAACATGCTAGGTTAATTGGTGACTCCAAATTGTCCATAGGTATGAATGTGAGTGTGAATGGTTGTTTGTCTGTATGTGCCCTGTGATTGGTTGGTGACAAGAGTGTACCCTGCCTCTCGCCAGAAGATAGCTGAGATAGGCTCCACCACGCCCGCGACCCTTGTGATGATGAGCGGTAGAAAATGAATGAATGAATGAAAGGTTCCCTTTAATAATGTGAGAAGACTACAAATGAATGCATTGTGAACTACAAAACGTGATTTGAGGATACCAGCATTTTGTTCATGTTCTGGTAAAACGAGCATATTGGCTTTTGTTTATTGGCTTTGATGGATTATGATGGATTTGATTGGTATTGGCAGCATGAAGTCCTGATCAGAACATCCCTAATATTGTTACATTACTGTACCACTTTTTTATGTATTAAGCAAATGACATATGGAATTCATGAAGTGAATAAATGTACTGCAACAGATGTGGAATGGATGGGGGGTAGGATTAAATAAGCTTTGCTTCTTCCTACTCCTTTTGGACGTGTGGAACTGTGAATTGAATGATGTGATGTATTCAATTGTAACTTCTATGCATGTTTAAATAAAATTACGTTATTCATCTCTTTGCTTGGCACCATTGCTGAGTTTTCATTTCCCCTCAACCTTTGACCTGATTTGCTAGCAGGCCATTTGTTTGAGTCAAATGTTACCAAGTGCTAAATTGGCTCTTCTCTGCATACTGGTTCCAACCTTCAAACAAGTCGTGATGTGGAAAAAAAATGTAAGAATGATACGGCTTAAGTATGCTGGAATGTCTTTTGCAAATGTTAGAGTCTTTCAAAGTCAGACATATTGCTTTTGAAGCAACAGCCTGTGACATTATTCATTCATGCTTATGGCGCTGACCTTGATACATGATTTACACTTCGTGCTTGGTCAAGTCACTGCACTAAATACCTGAAGGCTCACAAATAACTGATCCACTCTGAAATGCATTCAGTCCACTGCATTTGCTGTACCTACCACTCTACAACTTAAAACGCAATACAAACATCTACTCCTGATATGAATGAGTTCATAGGTTGGAAATGAAATCTGTTTACACCAAGATTGATGTCTGAAAGCAATTTTGTGTGTTAGTTCCCTGAGGGCAGTGCTTCCCAAACAGTGGGGCGCAGTGAACTGTCAAGGGGCGGGGGGGGGGGCTAGGAGTACTTTCAATGTTAGTGCAGACCTGCCAACACGTACAAATTTATAGTACTCAACATGGAATTTGACTCCTGGATATGCGTCTATGTTCTCCGTTTTGTTGCATTTTCCTGGTTTCAGTTTCAAGTTAATAAACAACAAACAAAATGGGGGTTGGGGGGTCGGGGGATAATTGAGAACCACTGCCTTAGGGCAAGGGTGTCCAAAACATTTTCCACCGAGGGCTGCATACTGAAAATCAAAGTGCATGGGGGCCCATTTGACATTTTTAATGAATTTTTAAATTTTGTAAAAAGGCAAAAAAAAAGTTATATATTTTATATTATTTATTATATTATTATATATATTACAGTAAACCTCGGATATATGGGATTCAATTGTTCCCACTGGTTTTGTCCGATATAAGCGAAATCCGATTTACGCATATACCGGAAAATGTCCGTTTTACGCATATATCAGATTTATATCCGGTATATGCGTAAATCGGATTTTATCCGTTATAAAAAGGCACTTCCTTGACTATGTTTCCAATGTACCTGGACGCGCAGGCAACGCTGCAAACGCTGCAAATGACGTCGTATAGCGGCCTGTCACGATTCGGCGAATCGGAGCGCCACGATGCGGCCATCCGATATATGCGAGGGAAATTTTATGGAAATGCATTGGAACGGGACTGGAGATTTTGTCCGAAATAGGCGAAATCCGTTATAAAAAATCAGATATATGCAATGAATTTTTATTGGAAATGCATTACAGAAAAATCGGTTCTTTTTTTATCTGTCCGTTGTGAGCGAATTTCCGATATATCCGACTCCGATATATCCGAGGTTTACTGTAGTTTTTTTCTTTTGCTCAAGTTTTACCATTTTGCTGTTTTTTTGTTTTTCTACAATGTATTAGTGGGCCAATAAAAACACAAGCCACAAATGGCCCCCAGCTGCACTTTAAACACCCTGCCTTAGGTAGTCATGCACAAATACTAAAGTTATCTGGGGATGTAAGGTGTCCTTTTTACAGATCTTTATTTGAGGCATCTCACATGGCATATTATATACTCCATTACGTCGATTAAATGTCACTATGTAGATGTCATTTGACATGTCAGCTGACATTAAGCTCATTTCCTGATTCACTTTTGCGCTTCCACGACAAAGTAAGTGCTGACCAGTGGTGACCAAGTGGTATCTCCAGCAATTTTCAACTTTATTATTCCAATTACAGATACACTAATTCGGCAGTAAGATGCCAATATCACAAACAAAAGTCATCAGTTCACTAGTAGGGGCTAGTTTCATGTAGAAAAGAAGTCAAGTGTTTTATGGATGTGCTTCACGTCCTGAACACCTGAATAGAAATGTGTCTACTCTATATTTTTGTTTGTGAAACTAAGATATCCAGATTTTTTCAATGGTATTTTTATTGTAATGAGGACAGAATTAACATTCCATAAAAAAAAAAAAAAAAAATTTGGTAATTGGTCAGAGAAAGGTCAGCGAAATGACCATTTCGCGACTTGAGGGCTCCAATAATGTTAAAACTGTATTCAGAAGGTCATATACAGGTTTTCTATATTCCGACTGAATTTACCGAATAAATGGAAGGAATTCTACTTTGTGGAAATTCACTTATCACAGAACTAATTAACCATCACAAACGAGGGGTTACAGTATTGTACTAAAGGGCCGGGACTAATTTGTGGTAACATAACCTGCCTGTTGAGGTCAGAATGATTTCTAGTTGTGGGCCAGTGAATGAATATGAATATGGACAGCATCAAATCGGATGGAGCCATATGAAAACACAGTTCATAAAGAGATGGAAAACATGTTCAGGAAAAGGTGAGATGGAAGTCATTCTCAGTCTTACCTGTCTCACAATAGCGTCCGGTGAATCCTGAAGGACAAACACATGTGTTGGGAGAGACACAAGTCCCGCCGCTCCTGCACCCGTCTTCGCAGAAAGCTGACAAGACAATAAGACCTCATTTTACAGTTCATTCATAAGTATCATGAGGTGCAAAATTATTTTCACAACTGCCATTGGAAGCAAGTTAGCACTTCTGTAATGTTTAAGCTGTTGCGCTCACACTATGGAAGAGTGGGAAATGAGTATGAAGGTAATTTTAGAACATTTAAAAATATATAATCAGTGTTGAAAGAACTCACACACAACCAAGATAAAGGTCAAAAGATGAACAAAGAGTGATAATGGTGCATAGTTAAGATTGTGAACTGATTTATTTTAATAGGATAAGAGGCCACACAGCGAGGAGACCCGAGTTCGATTCCACCCTCGGGCATCTCTGTATGCATTTTACATGTTCTCTTGGTTTACTCCGGATTCCTCCCACATTCCAAAAACATGCTAGGTTAATTGGCGGCTCCAAATTGTCCATAGGTATGAATGTGAGTGTGAATGGTTGTTTGTCTATATGTGCCCTGTGATTGGCTCGCCACCAGTCCAGGGTGTAAGACAGCTGGGATAGGCTCCAGCACCCCTGCGACCCTCACGAGGATAAGCTGTACAAAATGAATGAATAAATAAGATTATGTAACCATTTAGTTATTGTTGAAGTATTCATAACTTTTGTGAGTGCACTGTGCATTAATAATAATTAAGGAGCAGCAAAAAGCACAGCACATGTTTTGTTTTAGGAAATCTGCCCCCCCCCCCTGAAAAAAAAATCTCCACTATAAAAAAAGCAAAGTGAATGGAGATAATTTGTCAGAGCCTCTAACGAGCGGGATTCAGGCGTCCCGGAGGAAAGAAGAGGAAAAAAAAAACAGTTAATTGAGCAAGTTCATTAAAGAAAAATGACTAGAGTACGTCTAAGCTTAATTAATAACACGATTTGAAAGATGAGCCTTAATGGACTAAAGCATCTTTTTACAGTACAGTCACGTACTGTACATCGCACGTCACTCATTTTCTGCTTGTGAATGATCACTGCATTAGCTGGAAATTGTCCACACAACACAAATTCAGTTAAATCAGAATTTAATGCCAGAGGTATATTTTTTACACATATTTTACACGTAAAAGTGTCATGTAGTCTGCTATATGTGCACTTTGAGATCATTTATTTGATGTAAAGTGCGTTATAAATTTATTTTTATTATTATTATTATTATTATTACGACCAGTCCAGGTGTACCCCGCCTCTCGCCCCAAGAAGCTGGGATAGGCTCAGCACCCCCGTGACCCTTGTGAGGATAAGCGGTAAAAAATGAATGAATTATTATTATTATTATTATTATTATTATTATTATTATTATTATTATTATTATTATTATTATTATTATTATTATTATTATTATTATTATTATTATTATTATTATTATTATTATTATTATTATGACCAGTCCAGGGTGTACCCCACCTCTCGCCCCAAGACAGCTGGGATAGGCTCCAGCACCCCCGCGACCCTCGTGAGGATAAGCGGTAGAAAATGAATGTATTATTATTATTATTTTAATTATTATTATTATGTGCTTGTGTCCCTTTTTTCAGGAGCATTTTGTAAACATCAGACCACATCAAATAACGAAATTGATAAAACAGCTACTTCGACCATCAAAAGGTTGGCTCAAGCCATGATGCCAGGTTGTACGTTGAGTTTCAATTAAATATTTTGGAAAGAACAGGCGGGCCATATTCAAACACTTGGCGGGCCGGATGTGGCCCCCGGGCTGTAGTTTGCCCACCCCTGGGCTATACATTTTAGGAGCCTGATTGCGTCTGTACTAATAAACCCCACACTGAAATATTAATTGCACTTATATTGACTCAATCTGTCTCCGGCACTAATTATCAATTCCCCACCATCAGCACAATAGTGCCCGTCTTTTCCATCAAATGACTTTGATCTAAAATGGGGAGGGGAAACCACAATGACCATCGTAATACTTGTGATACATTAAGTGTATCTATATGGCTCTAATGAATTGGGCTGCAGTAGAATTAATGTTCAGGCATCATTAAGTCTTGTGAGTACCAATATGCATGATACTTTGTTAATCCTATGATGAAGTCTTCATTACACAAATTTGTCTTCACCCTGCCTCCTCATATTGTTCATGGGGCTGCGGGGATGTATTCTATATTAATGTTGCTGTCAGGGGAATACATAAAGGGATAAATTGGCATGAAGATGCAGAAGCAGATGCTTCCACACATGAATGGGATTTTTAAAACTTTTCTAAATGAGGAAAAATATAGACAGATGATCATAGTTTGTAACTGGATTTGTCTTTTAGCATCATCAGACTGGTATTGTTTTCTGCCGTGGAAGATTTTCTTAATTTATCAGTATCTCAGAAATGTTCACTCAACATCAGTTGACTGGCAAACCACCAAAGCTGGAGGAATAAGAGACATATTGGCTGGTGATCAATAAATTAGTTCAAGAAAAGGCCAACTTACACAAGCCAAACTAAAGATGGAGTCAAGTAGGTACTGCTAGGACTAACACTTTCCTGGGCCCCACCACTATGGCTCTGTTACATTACCAGTTACATTACCGAATAACCAGTACAAAGACCGCGTTCACTGTCACCCCGATGACCTCCAGTTAAACCATCACTGCTTAAGTGAGCTTGTTGCTGACTCGTGACTTCTCAAGACATGCTTATACTCACAGATTTGCTATTTGAGTTTCCCATTATGGGCCTAGATTGCTTTCCAGTGGGTGGTGAAAATGAAATCACTCCACTATGTGCCATAGCTAACAGCCCCGTTCACGGTCGTTGGGCATCTAAGGATCCATCTCAGAATCGAGGGTTGACGTGAACAATGAAAGCCAATGGGTACTCCACCAATTCAAAGGAATATTAAAAGTGCATTTTAATTAGAACATGGACGAGGCATTAGGTAACTTTCATGGATGCACTACTGAGTGGCGTCCTGCATTAATGCTTTGTTAGTCTTATGATAATCTTATGAGGGTTTAAAAAAGAAAAATGAAATCTGCAAGATAGTACATACACATATTTTATATATATATATTGCGTGTCCTCATTAGGGTTGTGGGATGTGACATGCAGCCTATCCCAGCTGACGTTAGGTGCGACATAGGGTAGACCAGTGTTTTTCAACCTTTTTTGAGCCACGACACGTTTTTTACATTAGAAAAACCTTGTGGCACACCACTAACCAAAAATGTTACAAAATGTCACCATGACCTCACACGTGCATCAATAAGTCTATGGGAGGAACAAGGTAGGTGTTGCCACACGGACCAATATTACATTGCTCTGCCAGTCTTTACACCACAGACACTCCACAGTAGCCACGTTTTTACATCACCACTTTTTCTCTTTCCCAATGACCTTTCGGGAAACAATGGTATCCATAGAAAGGAATATTCCAATCTCTTGTCTACATGCGCCGTGAAAATCAAACAAAATAGTCAATAGGGCATGCCCAGTAAAAGGTAAACATCAACATCACGTGATACCGGCTTCCCCAAGTTTTTCTTTCACTTGTTGGAATAACTCCGTATTGACAGTTTTTCGTCTGTCCAGTCTTGAAATTTAGTTTGAATCAAAAACAAACTTTGCTTAGTCCAGTGCCGATTGCTGGCCTCCATTTTTAAAAGTGAAGAACGTCTGGATCTGCGTGTTACGTCATATCTGAGCATGCGCTGAAAGAACGCACCCGGGATCAATTTAAACAGGAAAAGATCAAATTCAATCTTGCTAATATTTTATAATTAAACTCAGTACATGTTTTATATAGATATATATTTTCTTTTTTAATAAAACTGCACTTGTGAATAAAGTATAGAAGGGTTTAGATTCTGTTTCACAGATGGCGGTAATGCACAGGAAAGCTGCTTGCCAACCGCCAATAAACAACAGAAGAAGAAAAACACCACGAAGAAGAAGACACCCTGACAACTTTCCGTTTGAGCGGGTACAAGATACCTCAATCGGATTGGTTAAAGGAATATTCCATCCCTGTTCAATTCTTTCCGTTTGAGCAAATAAACCAAATGCAATTGGAATATTTGGGTCCATGTATACTATTGACATAATGGCTATTGACATAATATTTGCAAATGATGATTAATAAATGTTAATTATAAAAAGTGATATTGGATAATTCCTCACGGCACACCTGACGGTTTCTCAAGGTACACGAGTGGTGCCGCGGCACAGTGGTTGAAAACCACTGGGGTAGAGCCTTGACTGGTTGCCAGTTGATTGCAGGGTCTAGAGTCACCTTTTTCACATTATTTTTTAGCAGTTGCATCAAATTTTTAATGAAATAACCAAGAGGAAATGCATGTTCTCCCCCCGTGCATGCGTGGGTTTTCCTCCCACATTCCAAAAACATGCTAGGTTAATTGGCGACTCCAAATTGTCCATAGGTATGAATGTGAGTGTGAATGGTTGTTTGTCTATATGTGCCCTGTGATTAGCTGGGGACCAGTCTAGGGTCGCCCGAAGACAGTTGGGATAGGCTCCAGCACTGCTGCGACCCTTGTGAGGATAAGCGGTAGAAAATGAATGAGCCAAGAGGAAAATATCAAAAATGATATGGTATTCCTCCATATTTGGTGGACATTTCAACATTGAGCATAAACCATGATTCAACATGAGTCCTGTGAAGCTCAGTACTAAAAGTACTAAAGGTACTTAAGGTAATACATCACTAAAGGTGCTGACATCAGTGTGGGTCATTGACTTGACTATGAGTGAAAACAACAATGGCCCACATGACAAGACAGTGACCACTGAAACTAAATTCAGTGTCAGGTTAGAATGGATGTACATTTCTGTGGTGTGTAAACTTCACCGATGACATCGCTCAAGCATGAACCATATGACAAAAAGCCGGCTAAGGTCGCTGAGGTTAAAGATTGATGAGATAAGGGACATGTTCCCTGGTCTTAGGTCAACTGAGCTGTTGAAATTGGCGAAAAATCAAATTAAATTTAATGCTTTTTGGCAGCTGGTTTTACAGCTTTCAGATCAGTATGAGTCAAGCCAGTTCATTATTCTTACCCTCCGGGGTACATGTCACTTCCTGGTTTCGCATATGAAAGTCTACTGAAATTATTCCAGACTAGTCACAAAATAAAAAAAATACTTAGTTCACCCCTTGACTGGACTGTGTGTTTGGCCTTTATTTAACATTACAGATAATGACCGCACTTACAGGACATTAAGGGTGTTTTATATTTTTGTATTTTTTTTTCCAACCAGCAAAATGTATCTGCAGAGGCTTGGGCGGGCAGATGATCAATACAGTTGACATGGCTAGTTATTCCCCCAAGAGCAAGAGCTTTCAGAGAATTCTTCCTCTAAAGTTCAAACAGCTTAAGGATGAGGTGCTTCAAGGCAAGAAATTGTATGTTCCAGAAAGAGTGGAAAAATCCTTGGGACGCACCTCCTCATTAATGCATGAATCAGTCAGGGTTGTTCTGGATCTCCCAGCTCCAGTGTGATTTTTATTCCTTCCACTAATGCCGCAAGCTTTGTGGGAACAGAAGAAGGGCTCTTTCACTTCTAGCATGACTGTGCCCCAGTGCACAAAGAGAGGTCCATAATGTTTGGTATGAAAGAACTTGAGAGTCCCGGACCTCTACGCCATCATGAACCTTTGGGGTGATTGACTATGTATGTAAGTGAAGTTTCCCTGCAGCAGTTTTCGCCAGCCGCCTCGAGCTACATAAGCCGTGTCCCATGTTACACAGACCAGTTATGTTTTTATGTTATAGTGGGCAGCGGTTTGGCAAAAGTTTAGGTCGCTTTAAATTTGGGTATAGCAACATGAAGAGCATATACAACAACAACTGAGATGGTTTTTGCTCAAGCTTAACAGGGGAATGGAAAACATGCGCAGGCTGACATTAACATCTCTCTAATGACACATTTTCTTGAGATAATTCTATTTTTTAAACGGCCCAAGAGAATGCCTTCCCATTAAGAATGAACAGCGAGTGCTTTAATCTGTTCCCAAAGGTGAGCTATACTCCTCAGAGGTACTAATCCTTGTAAAAAAAAAGTACACATTTAACACCTACTTGCACAGATAAATATGACATCTCTCGATATTAGGGGTGTAACAATTTATCCACTGCATCAATTTGTCAATTTATCTTCCCATAATCCAACTACCTGTGTTCTGCAAGTTGCCATTCCGGACGACATACACTATAGGTCAAAAGTTTTTGAACACTCCAATTTCTCTGGAGAAAAAAAAAACTAAATTTTTAAATGTCAAAGGACACCTGCTATGCTTTTCTGACCTATAAATGTAGTTAGAATGTTGTATTAAATTGCGTTAAATGATGCCAACATTTCAGATAATGAGGTTTGCACATTTGGAAGCAAGAAAGAAAGTTTGAAAGAAGTTTGGGATGACTCAAAACGCTCAGTTTGAGAAGGTGTGGTAAAACTGCCCCTTTTGTGATGTCACAGACGAGTGGACATGGGCGGGGCTTTAAGCCAGATAAGGTGTCTGCCCTCACCCAAGCTCTGCTTCTGTGTTTACACGAGCAATAGCTCGTAAGGGAAAGCCACATTTGTTTACAATTCCTAAAGATGCCTCCATCAGGCACAAGTGGTTGGAGTTTCTGATTCCCTAGCAGTAAAAGAAATGCATTTTAATCTGTCAACGGCATTTCGCTGGACTGTTTAGTGAACATGGGCCACGATGCAGCTGGACTAGCCGACAAACTTGCTGAAGCCTGACGCCTTTTGATACGTCAAGCAGTAAGTAACAGTTCATCAGTGTCCTAACTGTGTTTATTTTGTGTAAGCCATGGAGCAAAATCGCTTGTCTGTGTAGCATTATAGAGTGAGCATACAGGGAGCGAGGTTGCTAATAGCCGTTTCCCACCACAATTAGTGGCTCTACCCGAGTTTTTTTAAACACTGGTAGTCCCACAAAACACATAACACGTTACGGATGCTGAAAAAACCTAACTGCTTTTCTTGAGAAACCTCAGACTGTCTAGTCTCTACTTCCATTTTGGGTCCCAACACATATGACGTATGTTAAAAGCGGACATTTTAAAAAGATAAATCGCCGTTTATTATCATCTCCTATCCTGTTTATCAATTCCTATAAAGTTGGGTTCGCAGTTAGCGGCACAAACTGGAAGTCATTTTCAGCACTCAGGAGTGTGACCAACCACAGCGGAGTGGGCGTGCCTGTAGGCGGGCCATTGGTGGAATAAAGAGAAAAAAAGTTTTTGCAGGAACCACAAAATCCAAAGAAATACAGCTGAATAGGGGCAGATTCCGGAAGTAGTATTGAGCTTTGTGTGCCGGTTATTGTGTGTAGCTGCTCTATAGTAGTCCACAACAAAGGGCCGAAAAATGAGCATAATGGGTTCCTTTAAACCTTAACTCATGGATCAGAGCTTCAGGACAAGATAAATGTATGTAGGATATACATTCATTGTAATATCTATTTTCTGATGAAATTTAATTTAAATCTGATTACTGAATTGTATCGTATCAAATCCTTATTAAAAGGGATTGTTAGAACCCTTCTTGTCAGTACACCTGTATCCCACAGGTTTGTGTTTTGGGAAAATCTTTTTTTTCAAATTAACTGTTACTTTTCTAAGAAAAGAGCAGACAGAAAATAAACAATAAAAATACTGGCTCTATATGCAAAAATGTGTGTGGCAAAACATTAAATGGAAAATTAGCCATTCCCATCATGTATGGATGATTTTATCTATTTTAATCTGTGGAGGAGTCACAGGGGCATGAAGCTATCAGAGGAGCAAAAAGGGGAGGTGCATGGACGCCCTTGGCGGTTGGATGTGAGGAGCTTACATAACTACCGGCTGAGCGGCATGAGTGAATCCCGACGTCAAAATCCATTATTGAAACATACACACATACACACGCACGCATCGAGGTAGCTGACGCCACTGTTTTCACCAACCTCTGCTGTTTCACTGATAAGATGGAGTTTACTGCTGAGGGGCATGATGTAGTGCTGGAATTACCCATGACACATGAAGCCAGACTCTGGAGGAGGGATACGTACACAGAACACACACACAACCTGATGTGCATTTGATTTTCTGAGGAGATTGTGATGACTTGTTGGTTCTTAGCTTTTAGAATCATGGGGACGTGCGTGCAACTGCATGCACATTATTGCACTTGTGCATGACAGCTGAGATATGTCATAAAATGAGTAACCAACAGACGTTACTTATTTGACAGAAATTAAGGACAATTCTAATAAAATAAATTGTCTCTGTCACAGAAAGTTCCTGAAAAAATAAATAAATAAAGAGGACCTATTATGGTTTTTCCCACTTTTCCGAGCTACAAACGTGGTTAGTATGTTGTATTCTTATGTTAAACGATGAAATGAAAGTTTCACATAATGAGGTTTGGGATGGTTCAAAATGCTTGGTTTCAAAAAGCGTGATTAAACTGCGCCTTTGTGATGCCACAGAGGGGCAAACTTCCTTATATATGAACTCCCTGCCCTCCCTCTGCTTACCCAAGCTCTACTTCTCTGTTACTTCTCTTACTTATGTTATTGTATTGATTCCCAGCAAGAGAAAAATATTTTCATTTGTTAATGGCATTTCACACAGGACTGCTTTTGTGAACATGAACGTGAAATTCGTTAATATCTGTATTCGTGTTAAAAAAAAAAAAGCTCATTATGTATTCACTCTTCAGGCTCTGTGGCCAGTGGAACACATTGACCGCCTCTCCTAAGACATGCTGCAGCCACAGAGAAGCTCAGTGGTGCTTCACAAAGTGAAATTGGGAAGTTTGGAAGGCGTTTGTCACAATGCTGAAGTAAATCTAAAGTTACTTGGTAAACTTGTTCCGTAACACGCTGTGCAGGCCTGCACCGACTGGCCACAACAGTACAACAAAGTACAGGTAAAAGCATTCTGCAATTATCGCTGGCATAAAATATTACTACCGTTTCAATACAGTGCAGTATGTACCTTGCAATCTTAAACTTCTTTCAAAAAATACAGTGTTTTTAACAGGGGCACGGACGTGCATCAGTCACTGATGGTGTTTTTTTTTTAAGGCTTTTTTGCAGGTGGTGGCTGGTGAGACAAAGGCAGTTGGAAAGCTGATTGTAGTACTGAACATGGTGCTTTTGAGAAAAAAAAAACATTATTGTTATGTTTATTACCATGTTTGCAACACAGCTCATATATATGAAATAATTATAACATATGTAAATCATTAAAGAAAAAAATCTCGAGGACCACTTATACACATACACATTTCGCTGCATAATAAACAATGCATATAGAACTTCTGATCAATCCATGTCTATTTCAGATTTAAAATAATGTACAGCTTTAAGCCCCGCCCATTTCCGTTCAAACCACAACCAGTATGCACACTCTGAGTACGGCTATGGATTAAGATAATTTAGATGGGTGAACAGATACAGATACAGATATAGATACAGTGATGTACTCGCTCATCCCTAGTAGCTTTGATACAGCTGAAAGCAGAGGGATCTGTGTTTGTTACACAGCAGCTTCATCACAGTGAGACACAAACAAAATAAATAATTGTCTCAAATGATGATGGCCAGGAAGCTTAAAAATTTACATATTCTTTGCTCAATTAAAAAAAAAAAACAGCCTGCCCTCTAGCAGAGTCTACACACACCAGAAATTGCTACATGTGTTGCTTCTATTAAAACGAGATGAGCGGGAGCAATAATTATGTAAACATCAAATTAGATACTTCACACTGAAGGAAAAATCAAGGCTGTACCCAAACCTCCCCCTCTTCTTGCCTATTGCCTGCCACCTTCTTTTCTACAGTAAACACCCTCCCTTGATATTTCAGAATACATTATCTTGAACTCCATTGCTTGCTGTTCCTCTGTGATTAGTCCCAGTAAGATGAGAACAGCCTGAATCAATGCTTTTGTCTCCTGACAATGTCTAGCCTCACTACTCTAACCCCTTGGTCTATAAAAACTAGCCCTTGGAAATGAAATGGGCCGTGAAAGCGATTACCTTACTGATTGTGCGACTGACAAAAGCTCAGCAATAAGCAGCTGATCATTAAATTGACACCGGAGACAATGGTGATCTATTATGGCATCCCTTGCTCTGGCTCGACTATTGAGGTCTATTTATCGGGGTCTGACACAATAAAATGGCAATTGACACAGTGGCTGTGTAATTCTCCCCATGAGAGCTGCACTACAACGAAATGGATATTGTGTCTTCGTGCACATTTTGTCTCAACTTCAGTGAGACAAATTAAATATTTGCTTTAGGTGAACTACAGAGTCAACAATGGTTTTCTGCCATCGTCCTTCACATCTTAGCACCATAAAACAATCATCCATTTAATTGTAACACTCTCTGTCACTTTCTTTCTTTTCTTTCTTCTTAATTTATTTCAGACATGCATACTATGTTACAATATTGTTTCTCACATATACACTTACAATAAAATGCACTTACACTGCACAATATCTATTTATATATATATATATATACATATGAAGAGCTTGCAACCAAAAGGCGCTAAATCCATTTTGACTGATTTCGAGAAAATCAATGATTTTTAATTACGCACATATCAATCTATTTGGTCATCAAGTCTATATTGCAAATGAAAGAGCTATCAATATAGGTCATAAAAATGCATGCTATAAAAATCCTGCACACACCATGTATTTTATATATTTTTTTTAATTATTTTTTTTTTTCGGATTTAGCGCCCTTTGGCTGAAATGATGGATTTAGCGCCTTTTGGCTGAAATAAATTTGAAGTCACCTTTAACTTCTTCAATGGCATTGTTGTAAAAGAATGTAAGGTGCTTTAATGTGCTATGCTAATAAAACAATTGGCTAATAAAATAATAATGTTTCTCATGAAAGTTGGAGGTGTCAAGGTAGAGACATGCCTTTTATGGCGTAAAAAAAACTTCCATGTTACAGAATACTGTAAAAACACAATTTGTGTTCTCCTGAATTGCATAACATACTGTAACTATCATACGTGTACTTCATGTACACAAACAAAACAGGATGCGCACTGATACTGGCTTTCTGTATGTGCAGTGCCAATTGTATTCTTCTCTCTGATTGGTCAGATTATCAATAGATGGGAAACTTGGGCCAATCAGAATAAAGAATAAAGAAAGGGATTTAGCTCCTTTTGGTTGAAATCTGAAATGGAAATAGCGCCTTTTGGTTGAAAGCATAAATTTCATATCACTTTTTTTCATATTTTTAAAAATGATTTCAAGACCAAAATATGTGATTTGGATACACATGACAGAGGTCTATTAAACTCATGAAAAACATGCAACTTAGTGAAAATTGGATTTAGCGCCTTTTGGTTGCAAGCTCTTCATATACATACACGCACACACATAACACCTCATTAGTACACATGTCTGAAAAGGAGCAGGAAGAAGCAAAGCTTATTAAATCCTACCCCTTCTCCACGCCATAGCAGTTACCAATTCAATAAGTGATTTTTTTCCACACAGAATCTTACATAAGACAAAACATGGGAACATCGGTCACCCCAGCAAAACCCCAGGACATTGCCGAAGCACACCAACCCCGCCAGCCAACCCACCTGGCCCAGACCCCCCTAGCCCCTGAGTGCACCCACCGAGTGCCCAGCACCCCAGCAGTCCCCGCTGCCCTCCAATAAGAAGCCATTTTGGCTGGACCCACAAGTATGTGTGATCCCTGGGCGGGCCTACATTTGGATGGATTTGTTCTGTTATTCAACAGACCTCTTCCTCGTGCCACAGACATGTTACCAACATGTGGTCAACGTGACACCCGATGTCCAACCATCACTTTACCTCATTATTGTGAGGCCACACGGAATGCTCCCATAAGAAGCATCCCACCAAGCCCGGGTGCCCCAAGCGCCATCTGCGGCTGTTGAGGCCCCAGCCCAGCCAGAGAGCAGCCAAGCACCCGAGACCCAGACTCACACCCCCAGTAGCCCAGGGAAGGCCAGACAAGGCAAGGGTCCACTTTACGAGGCCACAGCACACTCCCGCCCATCCCAGAGCTTCACCCACCCCTCATGTTGTCTACCTATAAATTATGTTACCATGATGTAAACATAACAGCAGTAATGGTTGCAACTTGGCTCACAGCGACTGTTATGTAATCTCTTATCTGTTTCCATATTTCAACAGCTGGTAAATCTACTTTAGTGTCATGGAGTGTCACTGTCTCCAAAGGGACAACTCATTTTTGAAACAACAAATATAAATGTGATTTGTAAGCACAGTGGAGTCGCTCAAATCTCGGCTTGGACCTTTCCCTCTGCTTGTTTGGGTTAATTCCACTCATTGTTTGAGTGTGAATGTACTGTTTGTATGCTCCATGTACTGTATTTTACTGCCTTTCAGATTTGTTCTAAATTCATCTGGACCCCCTTAAGAATATGACTACAAACTGAGAGCCACCCTGGAGACACATAACACATCCATGACAGCAATATTTCTAATATCATCTAATAGCTTCACTCTGGTGGAAATCTAAAAACTGCTACATGAGTCAAGTAATTGGTTGCAGACCTGACGACAATAAGTACATTTCTGTTAAAAGCAGGATTAAATATTAAAATTGAATATTTTTGGAGTTAGAGCATAGACAAAGTTTATGACTTGGTCAATACATTCATTCATTCATTCATTCATTTTCTACCGCTTTTCCTCACGAGGGTCGCGGGGGTGCTGGAGCCTATCCCAGCTGTCTTCGGGCGAGAGGCGGGGTACACCCTGGACTGGTGGCCAGCCAATCACAGGGCACATATAGACAAACAACCATTCACACTCACATTCATACCTATGGACAATTTGGAGTCGCCAATTAACCTAGCATGTTTTTGGAATGTGGGAGGAAACCGGAGTACCCGGAGAAAACCCACGCATGCACGGGGAGAACATGCAAACTCCACACAGAGATGGCCGAGGGTGGAATTGAACCCTGGTCTCCTAGCTGTGAGGTCTGCACGCTAACCACTCGACCACCGTGCCACACCATTGTGACCATCCTGTGAGGAAATGCCCACCAGGGATACAATAGGGAAACTCCATCCAACCGTTTATATGCTGCTTATCCTCACTAGGGTCACGGGTATGCTGGAGCCTATCCCAGCTGTCTTTGGGCGAGAGGCGGGGTACACCCTGCACTGTTCACCAGCTATGCATCCATTTTCTACACTGCTTATCCTCATGAAATGTATCAAATGTATTCATGAGATCCACCTTTTGACTGACTGATGACCAATGCAGAGCATAACACACCACTTGACCACCTCTGCTGGGATAAGCTCCAGCTCTAAACCATATAATGTGAATGAATGACTATTATCCTATTAAAAAATAAACATATTGTTAAATGATTACCATTATCAAAACTGATCATTGTATTGAAGCTCATTAGATTGTGCAAGTGTACCAGTAACACTGCTACCAGTTCTAAGTGTTTACCGTTGTATCACTTTTCCAGTCAAGTGTACTGGAAAATGTTGAAAAAATGAGAAAACCCACGCATGCACGGGGAGAACATGCAAACTGCAGCTGAGGTCTGCGCGCTAACCACTTGACCGCCGTGCCGTCCTTGGTCAATACAATATTTTAAATTAATAGACATGAAATAACACTCCCATTGCCAACTTTAAACTGTTATCCTTTGTGTACAACACATTGCTCAACAGCGTAGGCTGCAAGGACACATGAGACGGCCGCCGTTTTACACATAGCGTGCTACCGAGCTAACTAGTTTGCCTTCAATTTTTTTTATTGGGGGTTTGTCGGACACGCCATGGCTATTACTCATAATAGTCCACAATTAACCACAAAACAGTAGTCATTTATGAATTAATTCATTTTTGAAAAAAAAAGGTCCACCCTCGGCCATCTCTGTGTGGAGTTTGCATGTTCTCCCCGTGCATGGGTACTCCGGTTTCCTCCCACATTCCAAAAACATGCTAGGTTAATTGGCCACACCAAATTGTCCATAGGTATGAATGTGAGTGTGAATGGTTGTTTGTCTATATGTGCCCTGTGATTGGCTGGCGACCAGTCCAGGGTGTACCACGCCTCACGCTCGAAGACAGCTGGGATAGGCTCCAGCAACCCCCGCGACCCTCATGAGGAAAAGCGGTAGAAAATGAATGAATGAATGAAAAAAAGGAGTGTGTGAGGAAGCAATGTTTGAACTGCAAAGTAGCAAATATGCTGCATGGTCATCAAAATGTAAGTCGCTAACTCAGATTTCAAACCATCAGTAACACACTTTGGATCCATCCATCCATTGTCTGCAGCTTATTTTATTCAAGCTCATGGAGAGCTGGAGCCTGCCAAACTGCAGGTGAAACCCCAGACTGGTTGTCCGTCAATCACAGGACACACTGCCTGACTTGACCAGTCAATAGGGGAAATAAACATTGGCTAGAGCTTCTCAAGATACCACCAAGACTGTTGCAACAGCTTGGTATTCATGGCATTATCCTTCAACAGAGCATACAACATATAGAGCCATTAACTTGAGTGGTAAATTTTGTTACAAATTACAAATGGACAATGGTCAAAATATTCTTTATTCTTCTTAGGGATGAACCCTATGAAGAACAATTAAGCAGCAACAGTGACAATTTTTGAAGGATACAAAATGAAGGACGTGTATCACCTGCACAGCTTTGAAATGTCCCTTTAGTGACACTTTTTTGGCTGTGATACTTGACTTAGCCTTGGCTGCCATGTACCCATTGCTCAAGGCTGACCACACTCTTAGTCCTATTAATATTAGCAGGGACAGACCAGGAGCACCAGCCGTACTCAGACTAATTCCTTCAGTCCTATGAGGGATGCAGTGATGTATGAGGAGAATGAAATGGGAGGCACGGGTCGATTGGCCAACACTGTCGCCATCACACAGTAATGAGATCTCAGGGGGAGGGGAAAAAAAGAGGCTAATTGGCCAGAATAGAACAGAAGTCATAGAGAGTTTTAGGGCCGTTATTATAAAGTAAAAAAAAAATAGCTTATCTGACTTCAAAAATACCATCAGTAGACACCTGAACGAATCACCTCCAATCTTTATTTGTAATGGCAAATTTGTCCATATGATTGTGCACATAGATCAGTAAAACCAAACCATATTATTCTTGGGTCAAAGGTGCACAGCTGATATTTCCATATGCAATCCAAGATGTAGAGTTACTAGTACATGTTTTAATTCCAGATTGTTGCAGGAAAATCTACTGCAAATGGAACAGCGACACAGCTGGCACGTTTCAGTGTTCAGTGTTCAGCAATATGTCACAATTCATATTCTCTGCAATGTTTCTAAATACACACCTTTTTAATCTTCCCTTCCCTCATTTGCACTTTGCCAATGACTTGCAGAATAAAAAATGTGGTGATAGCTACCCAGACAGGTCGAATATTGGCTAGACGCAGACGTAGGGAACGTGCATATGAACTTGGAGGCAGAAAATATGTGGAAGGAATTTTGCACATTGCATTGATCTGTCATTACTGCTTCCTGCATGTTACCCATCTTAATGTCTTCCTGACACAGTGATAAAGGGGTGGGTGGAGTCAGCCACGCCTACTTCTTAGAAGTTCTGAAATTGTGTTTTGTCAACATTAAAGCCACTATCTTTGCATTGCATCTTGCTTTGTCGTGTCCACATTTCTTATTTTCAGTCCTGCTTGCACACATTCTTTATCTGTGAATACAGAAGGTAACACATTCACACATATACGCCTTTAGCTTTCCCATGCACCCCAAGTACACTATCTGCATCTGTATCTGTTTACCCATCTAAATGATCTGTATCTGGAGTCGGGGTGGAACACCGATAGGTGGTGGTGGTTTAAACTGGAATGTCTGAAATTGACATGAATTGATCACAAGTTGCTATATTTATTATTATTCCGCTATATGTGTACTGTGTATGTGTGTAAGTTATCTGTAAGACTTAATTTTTTTTTAATTTTATTTTATTTTTTTAATTCACTGCATTTTTCTCAGCTTTCAGTACTGCAAGCAAAGTTTTCCAAGTGACTTTACCTAACCAGCCAAATTAGAAGAGAGCAGATGGAAAAAAAAAAAAAAAACACCGGCAGTGACACAACAAGCTGTATATAGCTTTCTTGTAAAATGCACCACTGTCATGGGGTTCTCCAGCTAGACCAGGGTTGTCAAACTCAGGGGCCACATGGAGGATCTACTTCCAAGTAGGCTGGATCAGTAAAATATATTATATACATATTACAGTAAACCTCGGATATATCGGACTCAGATATATCGGAAATTCGCTCACAACGGACAGATAAAAAAGAACCAATTTTTCTGTAATGCATTTCCAATAAAAAATCATTGCATATATCGGATTTTTTATAACGGATTTCGCCTATTTCGGACAAAATCTCCAGCCCCTCGCATATATCGGATGGCCGTATCGTGGCGCTCCGATTCGCCGAATCGTGACAGGCTGCTATACGACGTCATTTGCAGCGTTTGCAGCGTTGCCTGCGCGTCCAGGTACATTGGAAACATAGTCAAGGAAGTGCCTTTTTATAACGGATAAAATCCGATTTACGCATATACCGGATATAAATCCGATATATGCGTAAAACGGACATTTTCCGGTATACGCATATAACGGATTTCGCTTATATCGGACAAAACCAGTGGGAAAAACTGAATCCGATATATCCGAGGTTTACTGTATATACCATGATTTTAATAAAACAAATAAATAATATGAAATAGGTTTTGCCGATATGGACTGAGCATATATCACAATATTTTTAGGATGTATCACGATATGATGATATCAAACTAAAATTCAGTCTTGTATAAAAAGCTACAAACCTTAAGCCATATTATGAAATACACAAATTTTATTTATTGGTAACAATCTGGCAAACTTTTCTAATGGGATGTCAGCCTCTGCACACATTGCTACTAAATCTTAACCAAACTGAAATGTCTGTGTTTGTGATTAAGGAAGATGTAGTCACCAATGCAATTCCGACTTTGTATGTAAAATATTTATGACACTCTTGTTTTGTTTACACAGACATGGCGCTCTTATTTTGAAGGACAATCATGGAAGTATTGTTCCGTGTGTGAAGAATGTGTATTTACAGTGAAGACGAGCTAACTAGCTAGCTTATCAGCCACTCAGGCTCTGATCAAATCAAATCAAATCAAATCAACTTTATTTGTATAGCACTTTTCCTGCAAAGACATGCAACACAAAGTGCTTTACAGAATTAAAACAATGACCCAACTGATGTCTCAGTTGTGGGTAAACACAGACTACTGTTTCTTCAGATCCGCCAACACTTCATTCACCTTCTCTCTTCTCCGCTGTCAATATGGTTGTCATATTTGTCGGCATGAAGATTCACATAGTGGAGACGAAGGTTATATTCTTACAGCACTGCAACGCGATGTGAACACACCAAACATACGTACAGCTTTCCCATTCACTTCCGTGAATAAATAGGAGGATGGCGGAACACTCTCTGCATCCACTTTTCTCTTTTTGACAGAGACATATTGGAGTAATGAGGGTGCCAATGCACATAATGTTAAATGTGGAAGACGTGATAGATGACAAAGGTGGCTGGCTGCACTTTGCTTGCTGTGCACTGGTATTTGCTTTCTTAACACAAGTATAGCGCAATCCAGTGGTCTCAATTAGAACAGCAGTTAATTTTTTGAAAAATACAGCTTATTTTTATATTTTATGAAATTGTCTCACGGGCCGATTTAAGCCCATTTGCAGGCCAGATTCGAACCCTGGGCAATATGTTTGATTTCCCTGCACTAGACCCTCAGAACAGGTAAGGTTATTAACCATGAAGCGATGCCAAAGACATGCACCGGGTATCGTGGTTGACAGTGTCTCATAACAACGTGAGAGTCTGGGCTGCCAGCAAAAGGATTGTCATGCTTGTTCAGTACCTTGCCATGGCTGAAGGCAAGGACGCGTGTAAATAGTAGCAGTTGCGTCAGCTAGCCAGGCAACTTTTTTGCTTTGTGACTCTGATCACAAGTTGCTATATTTATTATTATTCTGCTATATGTGTACTGTGTATGTTCGTTCATTCATTCATTCATTCATTCATTCACTACCGCTTTTTTTCCCTCACGAGGGTAAACTCCACACAGAGATGGCAGAGGGTGGAATTGAACCCTGGTCTCCTAGCTGCGAGGTCTGCGCGCTAACCACTAGACCGCCGTGCCACTCAACCGTGTATGTGTGTAAGTTATTTGTAAGACTTATTATTTGATTATTTTGTAATGAACTGTGTGAAGTTTGTGACTCATGCAAACATGCAATGAGGTCAAATAGGGAAATACTGTTTGAAATGTTCCAACTTTGCTACCTACAAGGAATGAAAAAACAATGAAAATCATGCTCATTCTGTAATGTTGCACATTATGACATTATTGTATTATATTATTATCATTATTTTTATTTCTCTGGCTGGCTGGAGCGAATTTGTCCATGGTGGGGTGGTCGCTGTGTGTGACCGGCCAATCACAGAGCATGAACAGTCATCATGATTACGGATACTGAGGAGTTGCACTTGTTTCATGCTCATATCTCGGCAAAAATGCATTATCCATCACAGATGTTTGTCTCAAATGAGTATCTGTCTCACCCCCAGTATCATGTAAGGCTCATTCATTTGGCAAAATCAAAAATTGCTTTGTTTCAGTTTTTTATTGGACCTTTTGGAGCAAATTCATAACAAAAACCAAGGTATCACTGCAAGCATTTTTTTTCCCACATGCATATTTGAGGCAGAAGCCACACTTAGAAACTCTCCGGATTGTTTGCAGCTGGTGATCCATCACAACCACTGTCTCATGATGCAACCTAATTTGTGAAATCGCAGCCTAATTATACTTAATGATACTCTCATCTTTGGATGGTAGCCAAGCACTAGCGGTGCTGGAAATTTCATGAAGGGCTCCTGATGAGCTGGTGCCATTGCTTTACTTGCAGGGAAAGCAGAAGATATATTAAAGACCTGTCAAACTCATTTTCTACCTGTGTAATTGTGCTGTTTAGTCTTCTGTGGGAATTTTAATAGGATTTCAAATTATACAACTGATTTATACGTTTTATGAGAAGTAGAAATTCTGTACCAGGGCAACTGATGCATTTGGATATATTTTACCATATATATTTTTTTTATTTTACCGCACTATAAGGCGCCCTTAAAAGCCTTTAATTTTCACAAAAGTCGTCGGTGCACCTTATAATCCAGTGCACCTTGTGTGTGCAGTTTAGTAGAAAGTTTTGTTGCAATTTTTGGGCTCTCCTTTCGCTGCCGTTACAAGTGTGAGTTAACGCTGAACAAGAAAATAAAGTTTGCTCCTGCATTTGACACACCCGTCCTTCGGCGCTTATGTTACAATACTGTATGCCTTATGGTGCTGACAATACGTACGGTACATGATATGAATTTGAAAAATGAGTTTAGAGACCACATCCTCTAAAGAAATTACATTCAGTTTCCACCAATGGTTAGTTAGACAGTTGTACTGTATTTCCTTTGGGGTTTGAGCTGAATGTTATAACTGTCTCATAAAATATATAGATCAAACCCATACTCTCTTTAATCCCTCATCAAATATAAACTGATTGCTTCAATTTTATATCCCGAACAGGGACGTTACCGAGATTACAAAATGAGCGGGTGTCTTTGCCCCCTGTGAACGGATGTGTGCGAAATATGTGTTCCATCACCCATAAATGGGCTTCATCAATCAATTCATTACTTGAAGAGCATTTATCAGGACTAACTATATACATATATACATATATATATATACAGTATATATACTGTATTCAACTGTGAGCGAGTACACCACTATCTGCATCTGCATCTGGTCACCCATCTAAATCTATATCTGTATACTTGGAGTGGGCAGGTCATAAACCGGAAGTGGGTTGTGCTGGATGTGTACTGTGTATTTAAAGTATATGTAAAGTATATAAAGTATATGTGTAAGTGATCTGTAAGACGTATTATTTAGTTATTTTTGTTGACTGTTGACTACATAGAGCCGCGTTGAAGAAAACCTAATACAATGTAGGCAGAGTGACCGTTTTTAATTTGCCGAATGAGTTTTTGTCGAATCTAAAAAAAACACTGATTACTTCAGGAGCTTTACCTAAGAGAATGACATGCAGCTATGCAGCTTCTAAAATGAAAACCACAAAAAAACAACATTAACCAGGCCATCTTATTTGTGCTGTCACAAGATAGGATAGTAGAGATTTTGTATCATGATAAGACGTGTTTTTTTTTTTTTTGGGCCAAAGACCAAGTTTCAGAGGACTGAACATTAATTGTTGTTTCTTTCTATTGCTCAGTGGCTCCAGTATTGCTGTAAAGACTCAGGTAAATGGAGACCATGTTGCTATTCCTGTATGTGTGACAATGGACCCATGTGGTTTTTGCTGTACATCAGGGAGTTAGAGCTACGACACTTGGCTGCTTTGAGACGGCATCCAAATCTTTAATGAGTCTCCTATGACTCCATAAGGGCTCTATATGGACTGTCACATAGGTTTGCATCATCATCCCCCTGTTCAACTGCATCCATACTTTGTGTCAACCTTCAGTGCAAGCACACAGTTAACTATAGTGGTTTTGTACACTGCATCTGGAGTAAACGCATAGGACAGCACTTAAGGTGTCAAAGGGCAAGTAAAAATAAGTATGCTTATTTATGTTTACATTAGATTAGGTAACTCAACACATCTTCCTAAAATGTTGCAAACAATGTACAAGTCTTAAGGTAAATTATACAGAAATATGTATAATTTGTTCCTTTAAATTTTGACTTAAATAATTGTTTGTGCACTAGGAAAATCTAAGATAATTATTTAAACTCAGGGTTGTCATACTAAAGCATTAATTATGATTAAGTATAATCATAAGTAAGTAAGTTCATATTTGGGATATATTTTTTATCATATTAATCTATTTTATCTAACTTTTCTCTGTGTATGTGAGTTGCCCATTCATAAATACATTTTATGTTTTCATTTTCTTAAGCTTGAGCTCAAGTGGAAATTGATTGTCCGTCATTGTGTTTTGACTTGTTTAGCATCAGCGCCCTTTGTAGTTGGGAGGGCATGGTGAGGAGCGGTGAGTAACAGAAAATGTGACATGAAAATGGGGGAGCATGTGAGCATTGTCCGTCCAATGAATGGGAAGTGTACATTTCAAAAACGCCAGCACCACTGGTAAGGGTAGTATCACATGCCTTCTTTGTAAAGGGTTTTCTTATCACCGAAGCACCTAAGGTTTAGCCTGCCACATAAATGCAAAGCAGACAGTCAAAATTCCATACATTGTATGTATGTATGTACTTTTGTATGCCATTATGTCACCATAAAATTTTCAGGAGCTTATAGCTAGGTAAGGTAGCTCATACAAAGATGTCGACAGGTTTGAGGTCTTTAGCCAACTCATCTTTATAATTAGGCTTTTTGAGCCAGTCATCAGAAAATTTACATTTGCCCATGAGTTCCGAGTTCTGATGAGACCTCACAACCAGGAGACCCGAGTTCCATTCCACCCTCAGCCATCTCTGTGTGGAGTTTGCATGTTCTCCCCGTGCATGCGTGGGTTTTCTCCGCGTACTCCGGTTTCCTCCCACATTCCAAAAACATGCTAGGTTAATTGGCGACTCCAAATTGTCCATAGGTATGAATGTGAGTGTGAATGGTTGTTTGTCTATATGTGCCCTGTGATTGGCTGGCGACCGGTCCTCTCGCCCGAAGACAGCTTGGATAGGCTCCAGCAACCCCCGCCACCCTCGTGAGGATAAGTGCTAGAAAATGAATGAATGAATGAGTTCTGTTGAAGATGAATGTGTGCTGACATCACCAGTCCATTGAGGCAGCGGTAAAACTTGACAACATCATCTGGGCGGGCCTTAAAATAGGTTGGAGGAGAATGAGGGCAGATGAGAACTGGCCATTCAACTCATCTATTGTCTCATCTACCTATTGTCACCTAAATGATTTCAAGGATACTAAACGAACACATCAGTTTTCAATGTTCAATGTTGCAGGCAACACTCAAATACACTAGTATACCCCACGACTCTAGTAACGATAAGCGGCATAGAAAATGAATGGATGGATGGTTTTATGGATATTGGGTATATATATTTTTTTAATTTTATTTTATTTTCTATGAAACTACGTATTGCCCAAAAAAGACTGATGAAGTGTGCCTTTCCTTCCTTCATCTGTGATCCTGAACAGCAAACCCAATGAGGTGCTTAAGCAGCGTGAGCACCGAGGGAGAGTAGGCACACATGTGGAAAAGGCTCCAAAATCAATTTTCTGTCGTGCTGAGGGCTATATAAGACTAAGACTGAAAGATTTTACGAGACATCTGATCACTCTCACACCGGTAGTCTTGTGTGTCTGTGAGTATTTACATGACTGAGGGGACATTTCAGGGTAGGAACTTACCTTTGCAGATGGTGCCGTTTCCAACATAGCCAGGCTTGCAGGTACACATGTGTCCTCGAATCGTGTTGGTGCAGATGGCATTCTCATCACAAGAGTTCTGGCTGCTGGCACACTTGTCATGCTCTGTAGAAGAAAAACATAAAGAGAGACCCCCACAGTCAGAGCAGATGTGTGGAGTGTGAATAGAAGTAAGGGTCATTCGAAAAGAGAAGATGATTTTTTTCTATTTTCAATGGTCATTATGCATTTCATTTCACGCATTCCATGTTTTTGTATGTAACACCAGTTCACCTCTGTATAGCTATATAGAAAACCCTTTAACACAGATGATAATACTTTTTACCCCCCAAGTTCATTGGTTGCAGATGTAGGGTACAGTTAGCTTGTGTAGGATTAACCTGCACTCCAGGGACTGATTGAAATCAGAAATAAAACACTAATAGTTGACAGTTCTAATATTGCTGAATGTTGGAGATACCTGCAAGCTGGGCACTGAATTTATTCTGTATTAAGTTAAGCAGTCAAATTTCCATTCAATAAAGACATTTATTTGTATTACTTTATTCATCCTGAAGTGCAAAATTAATTACTGTATTGCATTGTATTACTACAAAACATGTATCGGATTAATAAATACAGTTTTTTTTTTAATAGTACAAAAAAACAAAAGAAAAAAACAATCCACGCAAAGTTAATTTAAAAGGAAAAAAAACTTTCCAGGGGCCCTTGAAATTGTCTAACAGCGGTATCGTAATTGGCAGCATAAAACCCTGATCGGAGCATCCCTATTAGGAATCAACTCTTCTTAACTACAAACCTACTGAGTGGCATAAATATAGCAACCATCAACATTCATCTCACTACTGATCAGATCCAGTAAATATCCCAAATGCAGCATTATGCAAAGATAAACAGAATCCGAGACAGAATGGTTACATACATACATACATACATACATACATACATACATACATACATACTCGTACTCTCAACAGTCAAGCCGCCTAGCACAGTTTTTAAACATCGACAGCTAAATGGAATTCATCCTTCATTTAATTTATCATCTCGGCATTGATGTTTGAAATCCTGCTAAACATCCGTTAATAGAGTAATGGAGTAATTGTGTGTAATGCTGATTATGACTCCCGAGCCCCCCCATTGAGGCACTGATGGATATTTTATTATACTATCAAGAGAAAATGATTTCTGTCAACTCAGAATTTCTGCATCCGTCTGCCAATGAGCTAACCTGATAGAGCCTCATGATGACCTATGAAAGACGTCTTAAAGTAACCTTTTTTTTTGAGAAACTTCAGACTGTACATCCTCCGCTTCCGGAACCACAGAATCCAAAGAAATACAGCTGGAGAGGTGCAGATTCTGGAAGAACTAGAACACTCTCTGTGCTGGTTATTGTGTGTAGCTGCTCTATAGGAGTCCACAACGCAATACAAAGGAAGGAAAAATGAGCATAATAGGTCCCTTTTTATCAGACCATAGCTCAAAAAATCAAACCCCTAAAATAGAAATAACATTTTCAAAAAAGGACTCTGTAATAACGGTACCATTCTTGTTAATCACCTCAAACATTGGTTTGGGTGTGCCTGATGTTAATGTTTCCCGGAGGCTCGTCGGAATGTGGCTTCAGGTGTCGAAGATAGCCTCACAGAGATCAGGGGGACACACGGTATGGTGCAAAAGAATGACATATTTGTCAGGCATTGTGAGCTGCTACGTTGTTCTGTTGAAAAAGCCAGTCATTACCACACACAGAAGGGCCTTCAGTCATGAGGGGTTCCCCGCCAACATCTACACCTAGCCAGCTACTGTTTGATGCCCCTGCACAACCTGAACCTCCTTTGTTTCTTAATGTTGGAAACCATCAGGACTATCAAGGTTACAAATTTTTTCTCACTAGAGAGTAAAACCTTCTTCCACCTTTCCCATGTTTAGTGCACTCGTGCAAATTCCAAATTTTGGAGGCCTTTGAAGATGTTGTCTGTGCAACCCTTCTCTCGCAGATACCGTCTAATGGTTATTGGACTGCAGTCGGCACCACTAACAACCTTAATTTGAGCTGTGAATTGTCCTGTGTCTTCATGGACAGCCAATTGGGTCCTCCCACTCAGGGCCGGTGGCATTTTTTGGAGTCTAGCACTTTTTTTGTTCCGTAACCTTCAGGATCTTTTAAGAAGTTTAAAATGACTGTTTTACTGTGTCCAGTCTTATCAGCAATGGTGCACTGTGGGAGACTTTGCTTGTACAACTCAACAATCCAACCACTCTTTAATGACTCCGCCATCAAGAGATCGTGACCGTGTGAGTACCTTACATGGAATCCACATTTTTATCATTTCAATTTAATGGTTGTTTGCAATACATTTCGTATAAATAGCACCGCTCCCAATAGACTTCTACACCACTATGTACATCTGTGCAATACTTGCTTTTATAGTCAGTATACTTACTCCAGACACCATTCACTGTGTAATATCTGATCAACCTCCATGTGCAATATTAAGGGCTCTAAATGCAATATACTAAGTTCTATGTGAAGTATTTCCATAATGCCTCATATTAACTCTCTAACAAGATCTCAGTGTATAGACTGATCATATATCTCATCTCGTTTCATATTATCTACATACTGTATTGTATATAACTGTTGATTTTGTTAATACTTGGGTTGTTTATATTGTTTATTTTTCTATATTGTGTATTTTGTACCGCTTAACTGACTCTGTACTCTTGCTGCTGTGCAATGCAAATTTCCCCACTGAGGGACGAATAAAGGCATATCTTAATCTTAATCTCTTAATAAATTTCTAATAAATGTGTTGTCCCTCCCATTTTGTCTTTTTATATTTTGAAACTGTATATATAACCTCCAATGGTGCAGAATAGACGTAAATTCTACAATTCTTCAACTGGTTTTAAAATTTTGACCAGGAGTATATATGGATGCTGGCAAAATTATCACAATAATTTTTGTTTTATTGTGTGATTAATTTTAGTGTCATTTTTTCATCACTAGGTGTTGCTACATTCCTTGTATATTTGCATTAGGCAAAGCAAATCTTTATCCTTATTTTGACTTTGTAATGTTTCCTATACCATATGTGCACAGCATTCTGTTGATATTTTACAATTAAATTAGCAACTTAGGAGGCTGCACGGGTGGTTAGCGTGCAGGCTACACAGCTAGGAGACCTGAGTTCGGGCATCTCTGTGTGGAGTTTGAATGTTCTCCCCGTGCATGCTTGTGTTTTCTCCGGGTACTCCGGTTTCCTCCCACATTCCAAAAACATGCTAGGTTAATTGGCGACTCCAAATTGTCCATAGGTATGAATGTGAGTGTGAATGGTTGTTTGTCTATATGTGCCCTGTGGTTGGCTGGCGACCAGTCCAGGGTGTACCCTGCCCTGCCTCTCGCCCGAAGACAGCTGGGATAGGCTCCAGCATACCCATAACCCTTGTGAGGATAAGCAACATAGAAAATGGATGGATTTGCAATTTAGCAAGGTAGCATATTTAGCTACCTTGACCAGATTAACTGAAATCAGATTGTCTTGGTTGTATCATGCATCATGTATGTGTGCATTTTTCGAGACCATGTTAAATTCCAAATTGCCCATTGTGTAGTTTGTACCACCGCCCACAAACTTGTTAGCAAATGACAGAGCGGCCTCCAGTATTTTCAGTGAGTGACTTTTCTTCACAGCAAGAAGAAAAGCCCTGCTGTGTCTAATACTACGTCGTAGAAATAGCCATTGAAAACTGTGACGGGGAAAATGTAATTGGTCTATATTAATTACAATGCTCATCAAGTATGTAATACATATCGGGTATGACACAACACATTCAAAAGCACTTTTCAAAATGACATAAATTATTAGTCTCATCTGCTACACTTCAACAAAGATTATATTTAATTTCACACCATGTCAGTGCTGCTTAAGATGTTTAATTAATATATTTATGTTTGCATAAAGGTGTTTTCCTGTCAGACGTCCAGGAGGCAAGAAAATGACGACATAATCTTGCAGCAAATGATGGAATAAACAAATAAGGCCTGTCAAATAGGTTATTATTTCTTCCACTGTGTCTGTTGGATTCATTTAAAAACATCATAGGTGATTTGTCATTTCTAAGGTTGAGTGTTAGATTGAGACATGAAAAGACTTTTTGTGGCGAGGGAGGAAGGAAAGAAAATGGCCATGGTTAAGAAGAAAATATATTGTTGCAATTCAACAGTCGTACTGTATTTGTGTCCGTCTGGCATTCTTAAACATGAAGTTGTGGCGATGAATATATTCTGTCTTTGTTTTTGCAATGCAGTGGTTCCAGCCCATTTGAAATGAGGCAAGTGGATTTTGTGTCCTGAAAGATTGAATATTCCAGCTTGCTACTCTTGGGAGTATATAAAGATACATTAAAGCACTCTCATGAAAAATTACTTTGTAAATGAAAACAATTGTATGCAGTTTACTGTGAAAAGTAGAAAAGAAATGAGTTGTTGATGAGATTTGGGAAACAGCTCTACCTCTGAGTTGTAAAATGCTCATTGCGTGTGAAATGGGAAGATAAACAGTATCTCATTTTGATAATCATTCATAACACATCATTAGCTGAGAGCCCCGTGCGTCATGTCAACATGTTTAAGTCCAATATTCTATCACTGTATATTTATCACTAATTAAAGAACTTGAGGGAGTTGCATTACATGCTGAGATTTGCATTTTAGATTAGAAAAATTACATTTTATTGTCAGCCTTTTGCAATACTCAATCCATCATATTGGATCACAACACTAGATGCATTTCTGCTATCTGCTGAATCACTTTTTTCTGATTAATATTTTGATTAATTGTATCACACAAACCTGCTTTTCAGTATTTTTTCAACTATGACAGCAACATGTATAATTTTTAAAAATGCTTAAATGCCATCTCTTATGTCCCTGCAGTGATCCCATAGCATGCACAGTGTTGTGCAATGTTGCATAAACAATAATAGAATAACACGTGTGTAAAGGTGACTATGGGTGATTTTTCATGTCTCCAGGGCTCTAATAATACAGTAAACCTCGGTTATATCGGACTTGGATATATCGGAAATTCGCTCACAACGGACAGATAAAAAAGAACCCATTTTTCTGTAATGCATTTCCAATAAAAATTCATTGCATATATCGGATTTTTTATAACGGATTTTGCCTATTTCGGACAAAATCTCCAGTCCCGTTCCAATGCATTTCCATTAAATTTCCCTTGCATATATCGGATGGCCGCATCGTCGAATCATGACAGGCCACTATACGACGTCATTTGCAGCGTTGCCTGCGCGTCCAGGTACATTGGAAACATAGTCAAGGAAGTGCCTTTTTATAACTGATAAAATCCGATTTACGCATATACCGGATATAAATCCGATATATGCGTAAAATGGACATTTTCCGGTATTTGCATATAACAGATTTCGCTTATATCAGACAAAACCAGTGGGAACAATTGAATCCGATATATCCGAGGTTTACTGTAGTAAAACTTATATTTAGGATAGATAATATTCAGTTTGTTAGGGAACCTATTATGGTCTTTTTTCGACCCTTTGTAGTTGTAGACTCCGAGAGCAGCTACACACGATAACCAGCACAGAAAGCACTCTAGTGCTTCCAGAATCTGCACCTATTCAGCTGTATTTTGTTGGATTTCCTGGTTCCCGAAAAAATGGTCTGTTTTAATGTATTCCACCCAGGCCCGCCTCCAGGCACGCCCACTCTGCTGTGGTTGGTCACACTGCTGAGTGCATAGAAACATTGTATATGAGTTGATAAAAGGTGATTTATCTTTTTACAATATCTTCTTTTTAACATACAGCCATACATGTAGGATCCTGAATCCGATTGGGAAGTGGAGACTGTACAGTCCGAAGTTTCTCAAGAAAAGAGGTTACTTCAAGACGTAGCTCAATGGTAAGTAGCTTTAGCATTTTAGCTATTAAGAAAAGGCTATCCTCTATGCTATAATGCTACACAGACAAACTTGTTTGCTCCATGACTTACACAAAATAAACACAGTTTGGAAATAACTCTTCTGACTCTTCTGAAGTAACATTATGAACATTACTTTTGCTGGTAGGGAATCAGGAACTCCAACCACTTGTGCTTGATGGTGGTGTCTTTAGGAATTGTAAACAAATGTGCCGTTCCCTTTCGAGGCATTGCTAGCAAGCGGAGCAACGCAGAGAGTTTATATAAAATGAGTTCCGCCCCTCTGTGATGTCACAAAGGTTGCCTTTTGCAACCGAGCGTTTTGAGCCATCCCGAACTTCTTTCAGGGCTCACTTCCAAATGCGCAAACCTCATTAACTAAAACTCGTTTAACACAAGAATACAACATTCTAACTAGATTAATAGGTCGGAAAAGTGGAAAAAGCATAATAGGTCCCCTTTAATATTGAATAATACGTACTGCAGTTAGGCCTGGAACCAATTAATCTTCTTCTTCTGCTTCATTGTGACGTGTATGCCCCGCAGAGTGGAGTAGTACTGCATGAATGACCACTTATCGAGTGAGACTAAATGGTTTCATTATTTGGGTGATGTTTGGCGGGACGAAGGAAAAGCTTCGGCGGGCCGGATGTGAAAAGGAACCCAGTTCCTTCATATTTCCTCATTGTTCAGTTCATCTTTTTCTTTATGATTAATGGACTATTCCCAAATTGTTGTTCCTTTTTTTTGGTTTGTGTAACATACCTCCATTGAGCTGCGTGATAATCAATGTAAGCCAAAAAATCAGTCCCCACACACTGATTCAAAGTGTGCCCATGTGGCGCAATGTGTGTATAAACAGTGATAGTCATTCATCTTTTCAAGATGTTTTGCGGTGGCGGTCATCAGCAATAGGATTGTGTTGTCCTCTCCTTCCTTCCTGTTTTCCATCACCATTAATGATTTAATCATATCGCTTCACGGAAACACTCTGTGCTCTCGACACCCACTTTTTCCAGCTCAACATGGGGAGGAAATCCTCGGGAAGACAAAAGCTAAATAATTTCTGCTGGTTGCTTCGGGCTTTACGCATGCCTCTCATTAATTAAGGGAAATATATTAGTCATGACTCCCACCAAAGCTGTTACATATTCATGAGGAGTGTGTGTCTGATGCGGAGGCAGCCTCGGGTCACAACTTAAAGGTTCAGGATCGGATATAAGAAAATGGTCTTTGACCATAAAGGTCTGCTGTAAGTCACCACATCAGCAATGATATAATCAACAGGTTCTATTTGCTGTAGTACTTCCTGTATTAAGGTACAAAAGCATCTACTGTTACGGAATTAGTCTGATAAGCTTTGTGGTAGGATTTAAAGCAACATGAATGCGACCTAAAATTAATTACCGTATTTTCCGGATTATAAGTCACACTTTTTTTCATACATTGGCTGTTCCTGCGACTTATAAATGAAAAAAAACTGTTTTTAGTTACATAAACACCGGACACCTTTTCTGTTCATGTTTATTTTTTGAGTAGCTGAATAAGCATTGTGTTAGCATATCTTACACCTATTCAGCCTGTTCTCTATTCTTTTATTGTTAGAACTTGCTTCCTAGATTACGTAATGTCTGTTTTGGTCAAGTAGTTTGCAAAATAAATTACCCGCAAAAAATGCAACTTATACTTCAGTGCCACTTATGTATGTTTTTTCTACCTAATTATGCATTTTTTTTTAAAATTTTTTGTACTTTTTTATTTTTTTTTTTGCATTTTTGGCCTTGTGCGACTTATACTTCGGAGTGACTTATATTCCAGAAAATACGGTAATACTGGTAGGCATATCTTTAAGTAAGCATAAGTAAGCATCTTAATCCAGCTTTAATTACACTCCTGAACAAAATTTTAAGACTAGTGAAACTAAATATGCACTGTTGGATCTTAAGGAGGTTCGAAGTAGAGCGTCAAAATGCAAAAAGTCAAAATGGGAATGACACAGAAAAATTGAGAATGCAATTGATCATGGTGAACGAGTGGTTAGCACGCAGGCCACACAGCTAGGAGCCCTGGGTTCGATTCCCCGCTCGGGCATCTGTGTGGAGTTTGCATGTTCTCCCCATGCGTGCATGGGTTTCCTCCCACATTCCAAAAACTTGCTAGGTTAATTGGCGACTCCAAATTGTCCATAGGTATGAATGTGAGTGTGAATGGTTGTTTGTCTATATGTGCCCTGTGATTGGATGTAGCCCGCCTCTCACCCGGAGACAGCTAGGATAGGCTCCAGCACACCAGCGACCCTCGTGAGCATAAGCGGTATAGAAAATGAATTAATGAATATTATGAATTGCTTGCAAACATCCCTTAAACTGACAGAGGTAGGTCACCATCTGAATACAAGTTAAATAGAATATTTTTTTTTTAATGATTCAGTAATTGTAGTTGTACCACTCTTGCTAATCACCTAAAAATATAGTTTGGGTCTGCTTGATGCCAATGTTTCCAGGACACTAGTGGGAATGTTGCTCCAGTTGGTGAAGATGGCTGCACGGAGGGCATCCACTGTCTGATGTTTATTTTCATAAACGTCGCTTGCCATCCATCCCCAAATGTTTTAAATTGGATTTAGATCTGGTATAACATGCAGGGTGGTCCAATAGAGTTTGAGGCCCCCCATTGTTCAACTGAAGGAAAAAAAAACAGGACCTTCAGGACCGTCAGGGATATATATTTTTTTTTCATCAGAAAATACAACTTTATTCTACCGTTGTCCCTTGTTTGGTGGTCTCTGGAAATGTTGTGCCATTGAAGGAGACGAGGCCTCTGAAGATGTATTTTTCTTTGTCAAATGTTTTTTAAATTTTGATTTGCATCTGAATCGAATGCACAACTTAGAAGACACTGAGGCACTTTGACTGATTTACTTATATGATGACTGAATGAATAAACACTTCTGAGATCTAATTATATCAATACACCCTGTTACCGCTTCTACTTCTACTATGAAACACTATTATTATATTGCATACTAATTATGTTGAAATACTTTGTTAAATCACACACAAATATATTCCGATGATCTGTTAAACGAAGTGACGCTAAAATCTATTTATGAGTGTCCCTCCGTTGTCATATCTGTAACTACATTATGCTAACTCTATTTTTACATGTCACTTGATTAATGAAACATCAGTAAAAGCAGCTTTTATCCGACATGTCTGAAGCACCTGCTGCAGAGGCATATAATAATGAACCGCTGAATAGTCATTTATGGAATCTATCATTTAATGAGTAATAAGAAGTGCATGAAAACAGTAATGAAAGGTTGCCGAAGGGTTGTTTTTTTTTTCCCCGACACAATGTTGTCATGCTCATTTTCTGCATTGCCCTTGCTGTTCACCTTGACGTGATGAGAACTCAGTTGAGCTGTGTCCAGGGTCACAGGGGAAAATATATATTGATTGGCTGTCACAGTATTTAGCAGAAAGAGCATAGATTTCCATAAAATTAGTTGCAAAAATATAACATTTTCCTGTCATACACACTTAATGTTAAAGCCAATTATGTGCAGACCCAGCTGTCAATGGATTCCACCTCACACAGCTGCCCTACAGGACCACTGCATGAAGGCTGAGTGTTTCCAGGTATGAGGGGATTTCTATTCATACAACAGAGTAGTGTGGACCAACCTATTTAAAGAAAGATTTTATGTGTGGTAGTGGCTGTCACTAAGTAAAAGAAAAATGATGGAGTTGAAGGTCTTGATGGAGGATGCAAATAAATAAATAAAGATATTGCATCATCATAATAATGCTATATTAATGTATTTTGTAATGTATGGTAATGGGTTTAATTTCATTTGAACATGCATCAGATTACAATTGAGTGCATCACATAATCAGTTCACAGTTCCACATGTCCAAAAGGAGTAGGAAGAAGCAAAGCTTATTAAATCCTACCCCTCCATCTGGTACTTTTACAATCAGTAACTGTTACATTTGTTCACTTCCTGCTTTCCATAATACAGTTTAAGGTTGTTGTTTTTTTTTTTAATAATGCACCTCGTACCGAAGTACAAGGTGATATGAGCATCCAATGACATAATGGTTACCATAGTAAGTGTCAATATAGTGATATATATAGCACATCATGACTGGTTCAAGACTCTTCATCCTTGTATTTAGCAAACATCAACTGCTTGTATTGTTTCTTGAATTGGCTCATCGTTGTGCATTGTTTGAGGTCCTTACTCAATCCATTCCATAGTTTGATTCCACATACTGAAATGCTATGGCTAGCATAACGTAGTCCTAGCATAGAAGTGTTTCAAATGTAGTTCTTCCCTGAGATCATATTTCTCCTCTCTTGTAGAGAAGTATTGGATGATATTTTTAGGTAATTGGTTGTTTTTAGCCTTATGCATTATTTTAGCTGTTTGAAGATGAACTATATCAGCAAGTTGAAGTATTTGTGATTTTAGAAATAAGGAGTTAGTATGTTCTCTGTAGGCGGCATTATGAATTATCCTTACTGACCTTTTTTGCAGTACATTTAGCGAGTGAAGATTGCTTTTATAGTTATTAGCCCATATTTCCACACAATAAGTAAGATATGGTAGAACCAGAGAGCAATAAAGAGTGTGGAGTGATTTCTGATTGAGAACAAATTTTGCTTTGTTCAATATTGAAATATTTCTGGCCACCTTATGTTGTATATTTGTAATATGAGGTTTCCAGCTCATATTTTCATCTATTGTGATCCCCAGAAATGTATTTTCCTTCACCCTTTCAATGTCTACATCGTCTATTTGTATTTGCTGGTGCGTGTCCTGTTACCAAACAGCATGATTTTAGTTTTACTTAGGTTCAAGGACAATCTATTATCATCAAACCATCTTTTTAGTGTGACTCCCTCCTGAACAAAAAGCAGTGGTATCATCCGCAAATAATACCAGCTTTAAGTCTTTTGTTACGTTGGAGATATCATTGATGTACAAGTTGAACAATTTTGGCCCCAGTATTGACCCCTGGGGAACTCCGCAATATATGAACTTGCAGATGTGTATTCTCCTAGCTGTACGTGTTGCTTCCTGTCAGCTAAGTAGCTTTTGACCCAGTTCAGAACTAATCCTCTTATTCCATACCTTTCTAATTTAGTTATTAGGATGTCATGATTGATTGTATCAAATTAAATATACATGTTTACACTACAACCTATCAGACAATCATATTAATGATATCCATGGCAAATGTAAAATGTGCTAATATAGCATCATCTACTTTACTTACAGTAAATAACTGCATAGCCAGATGAAATCAACACTATTACACTCAGGGATGTGACAGGAGAGCACGGTTCGATACCACACTCGATGGTGCGTTGGAATGATTCAGAGTGCAGTGTTGCAAGGCTTTGCACAGAAGATATGGCACAGCTCTCCATTTATGGCGGTCCAAATATGTTGACAAGTGCAAGAAAGAGTCGCTCTCTGTTGTCTGTCATTGTGCTGTCAGCCGCGCGGCTACGAATATGAACATTTGCAAATTGCAGACTTTCACCTGTCTCAATAAATAGATCATAAGAACTGAAACCATAAATCGATGAATGGATGATTGATAAATTACCCAATTTATCAACAAATATTTTGATTTTATTTAACAGGTATATGTCCTCTGATTTCAGACTCTCAAATGTGAATGATTTTTACATTTCCTTAGTCATCTATGAAAGCAGAATTATTATATGATAATATATTCATACATATCACCATTGACTTTCGAAAACTGCAATCAACATTTTTGTCTTTTTCTTTGATATGTACTGTATGACTTAACTAACTTTTTTGTTTGATTCATATTGTTTTGTATGGAGTAAGATAGCTGTCAAAAAGGTGTGTGCATGATTTTAACCATTCGTATTCGTAATCTTAAACATTTGTATGTCAATGAAATTGTTGTACACAAAATTCTGCTGTCATATACATGAATCTGAGAAATTGTGCGGGTTAGGATTTTTTTCATGTGAGTATGAATCTAAAAGCTGTGAGTGCAAAGTCTTGTGAATACAACTCTAATTTCTACGACTACGACGTCTCTTCTATGAGCACGAATTAAAGTTTGTGGGTACGAGTTGAAAAGCGTTAACATGACGTCACGTAGGTCACAGGCAGGTCACAGAAAATAATCGAACCTCGATTCCTCTAATCGCGCGTTCGCCAAAGGAAAAAATGGCTGACAGCAGTGGACCGAGTGGAGCTGCCCGCTCAGGAGAAACATCACAGGTAAAGTCAACAACGTGTTTATCCAATAACCCGCACAATTTCTCAGATTCATGTATATGACAGCAGAATTTTGTGTACAACAATTTCATTGACATACAAATGTTTAAGATTACGAATACGAATGGTTAAAATCATGCACACACCTTTTTGACAGCTATCTTACTTCATAGTCAGGTTGTTTTCGTGAAATATCTTCATAATGAAAAAAATTCTATCATTTCATATTCCAGGTATTCCTCAAAAAACATGTTTTTGATATCATGCCATTCACATTTTTAACTTACCTTTATGCAACACACAATGGATCCTCACATTTTCTATTGTTGTACGGGGTCATTTTCTTTTTCAAAGATGGAAAAAAGTGAAAAATTAAGATGTTTCTAACATTATTCTTGTGTGGTCCTAAATATAATACTAAATATCATACAAGTGATTATTTCTAACCAAAATGGCAAAATTGGCATAAAAACGCATTGATTCTAGTATGGGTCATTTTTGACCCACTTATGGAAGAGTGTAGGGTCCAGTCACTCGTGCATCTAAGGGTTAAAGAGACAATGGAGCGTCTTTACAGGGACTGGGGTAGCTACAAACAAACTGTTGCTAATGTGAGTCCCAGGTGGTTCTAGAAAGAGGGCGAGGAAGAGAGGCTATAGGGCTGGGGTCCAGACGAGGACTAAGTGAGTGGCATGGATTGGTGGCCTCCCATGTCTGAGCTGCAGGTGGCTGCGCTTGGTCCATCTCCAGCCGGACGTGCCTGCACAGCCTGGAGATATGTCCTCATCTCAACTGTCTTGCTATCCGAGGCTGCAAAGCTGGATGCGAGCCGTGGGACCTTCGGGATCATCCTGGACATCCGTGTTCCATTCACCTACATCACGTGACCACAGCGGCCACATACGCAGTGACGTCATCAACACCGAGTCGTATTGGGCTTCTGAATGCTCGCTCAATAGCTAATAAATATTTCCTCTTAAATGAGATGTTCATCAGAGAAAAAAATGATTTTTTTGTTTTTCATGGAAACGTGGCAAAGAGATGGAGAGTTCATTCATCCCAACAGTGGTAGCAATCTTGGAAACATGAATATTTTTCCATACTTGAGTTTCCATTTCCCATATTTTTCTCGACCTGGGCATTTATAAAATCAAATACTTCAAATACTAAAATGAAATCCATATGTTTCCATATTTTCCATACTTGTGCATGAAACCTGGCAATGATCTGCCAGTGTGCACCTGCCTTCCAATCGTGCTAAAAATAGATCCAAAAACACTGGCCGCAAACAGGTTTGAGTTTTGATCAATTACACAGCAGGTGAAAAAGGACGACATTTGCATCTCTTGCTATTGATTTGTGTGTTTTGTTTATCAGCATATATTCTGCATATTCATGAAGTCAAACATAGGACAGACGCAATCCTCCTTGTAGCGTTAGTAGCTCAACTTTGAGCATCGGCAAGTTTGCACATGTTTTATACACACAAACTTTTTGCAGATCAAGACCCATATCCACTTCTTTTGCCTCTAGAATTAAAGAGAAGTGCATTCCGTTTACTAAATTAAATGGCTCTTATTGTTCAGTTTCCTTAAAATAGCCCGAATGTTATTATCTCCCGTAGCAGGAAAGAACAAGCATCTAATGTAGTTCATTTACGACTCTGCAAATTTTACAGCTCAGGGCCATAAAGCTTGGACTGCAATGTGCTTTAATGAAAGCATGTTCTATTAATGTGTTCTGTCAGTAAGCATGCACAGTTCATTTATATTCCTGGTGTCTCAGCGTGTATTCACCCAGGGGAAAATGGAATCAATGCATCTCCAGAGAACACAAGATGAAGCTTAAAGAACAGCAGTATAACACGGAGACAGAAAACACTCCCGACAGTTGTACAGTCTTCTAGTAAGTGGAAAGAAATTCTCCTTGCATCAAACCTTCATGAGGAGGCTAAATATAAACACTCGCCGCTACAGAGACAATTACAAATGGATGAAAAGACTCCTTCCCAAACCATGTTTGATGGGACTATTAAAACAGCTGGTCCATTGCCAGCCTTGCAATGTGACCCCCATCTTTGGAAAGCTAACATATATGGGGAGGGTTGCCAAGGTTTCCAAGCTTGTCACACCTGAGCTCAACATTCATTACATGTATAATTGGAATTGGATTTGATTAAATTTCCATTAAACATATAATGTGTCTGCGGGGAACGCAGCTTTTTCACAATGTTAGAATTTCTGAAGAGTATATGTCGCAAGTCATGCATGAAATTAATGGCAGCTACTTTTGATCCGTTCTAACAGAGCCCGAGCATATTGTATATGAACTGCAGCGTAGGAAATATTATTGATCAGCAGTGTGTCGACAAGGAGAGAGAAGGTACGGAGATACATGCGTTGAGCAAAGCCAACAATGCCTGCCATTTGATTATATAGTTAGCCAAGCAAACAGCAAAAAGCAATAGTAGCCCTAGGTATAGTATAGTATAGGTTATCACATGGTTTGTCTGGTATCAGGCCAGGTATCATGCCCCCAAGTGTCAGTATCAGCCCGAGACCGAAGGTCGAGGTCTTATTATCACATACTATTTAATCATGAGCTTATTATCACGTACTATTTAATCAAAAGACCATTTTGTTTCCAGAAAATGTTCAGTTTATTACATGTATTATATCTAAACAGTGTAAACACAACAATTGCAAAAATATTTCGACAATAATATTTTATCAACATCTTATCTTATCAATGTCTGACAATTAAAGTTCCATTAATCAAGTTTGGGTTTTTTGGTGACAGGAGAAGCACTAGGCACTAAGCACTCGTGTTTCTCGGGTACAGGGCCAATTAATACTGTAGTATGTGATAAAAGTAATTATCACATACTACAGTATTAATTGGCCCTGTACCCTAGAAAGCGCCCGTGAATGATACGGGAAAAGGCCGAAATGATACTGTGTCAAAGCCCAGGGCAGTGATACTGATAAAATATAGAGTTTAACCATGTCCAGTATCAGCCCCCGAAGCTGTCCACTCAGAGCGCGCTGCTCTGGTATCGTGCCCGTGAAACAACCAATCAGAGAACAGCGCACGAGCGTGAACGCACAGTTTACACAGTTTAGATATAATACATGTAATAAACTGAAAATTTTCTGGAAACAAAATGGTCTTTTGATTAAATAGTACGTGATAATAAGATTTGTTTGTCTGGTATCAGAACATGTGATAACCTATAAGTAACACATAATGTTGTCTGGCTGAGCAATGTTGATCTCGGCTACTAAATGAACCGTGATGCAATATGTGATAAGGTAAATACTGGTAAACCAGGCCTATGGCTCCCTTCTAAGGATACTATTGATTCATTTTATCTGTATGATGTGCAAGATATGCTCACATGACTTCAGCTGCCTTTTTGCTTGACTTAATTTGTCAATTACTGGAGTGCAAACTAAGGTCTTCAAAGAGGCCTTGTTTCTACAATGAGCAGTTTGCGCTTGGGCAAGATGATATGACATATGTGACAAAAGCTTTTTTTTGTTGTGTTATGTGTTATGTAGATAATTAAAAAATAATACAAAGAACCGGTCTCAAAATGTTATCTCGGTTTGATCCGTGACTTCAAGCCTCTGCAGCTCCATAATGACAACACTGTTGTAAAACACAGAGTTCATAAGATAAGTACACAGTGCGAGCTGGACATTTTCCACAATCACAGATGGCACATAACTATTATCCAACACAGGAAGTCAAGTTCATAATGACCTTCCACAGGGGAAATCACTTGTGTTCTGCCTGCACTGAATCATAAAAAAGCGTAAACACCATTTATTATGGCTACTTTTTTTTTACCAACTATCTACAGTAATCTCCACACATTGTGCAACATTTAGTGTTATTGTATTCATTAATTCACATTTCTTTCTTATACTTATTTGCTACTAAATACTAAACCATGAAATTAGGTTAGCTTTACAGCATAGACATATATACAGAGATTGAAATTATAAAATCAGATCAATCCATGTCAATTTCAGACTTAAAACAATGTGCAAATTTAAGCCCCACCCACCCATTTCCTGTTTAACAACTTCCACTTCCATTTTTTGCCCCGTCCACTCCAGATAACGATACAGATCATTTAGATGGGTGAACAGATGCAGATGAAGTTAGTGGTGTAATTATTAATTATTCTATTCGCAAGGGACTTACAGGCAGGAACAATAATACCTGATGTTAATGTGGGACGTCAATGACGTCACTGTGCACCCCCTACTGTTCTCGTTAGTGTAACACCTCTTATTATAAGTTTGGGCCACTCCTTTCTACCTGCCTGACCTATAGTATCGAATCAAATAGCTCAAAGACTGTAATTTATTTCCAAAGCAGTAATTATTTGTAGAAATCTTACATTTATACACTGTGTTGACAAACAAAAGCGGGGAAGCTCAACATTGTGCAGCGTTATCTTAATATTGATGTTAACAAGCTTCACTGACAGGTCGGCGTAATATTGGATATATTTCAGTTCACCATGGACAGGCTTTCTATAAATGTGAATGTTCTACATACAATTGCAGAAAGAGGTCAGAAAGTAAATTACAATTGACTATAACCTCGCACCATCAGAAGGAGACAGAAGTGGTGTTGGCTAAAATTGCTATTAAATGACATCATATCAGAATTCACCTTCCAGAGAACATATATTATACAGAACATATATAGAAACTTTATTGATATGAACGCAAACGTGACAAAACCCAACTATCTTATAAAATATATAAATACATAAATTAATTAAAAAAAAAAAAAATATATATATATATATATATATATATATATATATATATATATATATATATATATATATATATATATATATATATATATATAAAAATAAATTCATTCATTCATTCATTTTCTACCGCTTTTCCTCACAAGGGTCGCGCGGGGTGCTGGAGTCTATCCCAGCTGTCTTCGGGCGAGAGGCGGGGTACACCCTGGACTGGCAATATATATATATATATATATATATATATATATACACATATTATATACCCACCCTTGGCCATCCCACATTCCAACATGCTAGGTTAATTGCCGACTCCAAATTGTCCATAGGTATGAATGTGAGTGTGAATGGTTGTTTGTCTATATGTGCCCTGTGATTGGCTGGCGACCAGTCCAGTCCTCTTGCCCGAAGACAGCTGTGATAGGCTCCAGCACCCCCGCGACCCTCGTGAGGAAAAGTGGTAGAATGAAGTGAATGAATGAATGAATATATTATATATATATATAAATATAAAAATTCCGTTTAGTCATTGTTATTAATAGACAATATGAATTGATAAACCCCTCAACGTTTTATGCTTTAGTGTTTAACAGTGAAGACACTGTATAATCGGTTCCAAAAACATTAATACAGATTCGACATGTAGCGAAAACCCAAACTCTTCAAACCAATCAACATCCCTTCTACCACAATTTCGTTTACGCTAGAAAAAGGAGGGGTGAGCTCTGCTGCAGATCAGATATTGTTATGGATATGTATTAATTTACTTTAAAATTGTTATTTTAATGTTATTTTGCCCTGTGATTGGCTGGCGACCAGTTCAGGGTGTACACCGCTTCTCGCCCTAAGACAGCTGGGATAGGCTCCAGCACATAGAAAATGAATGAATGAAAGTATGACTTCTAGACAATGAACTGTAAAGTACATGATTCTGGATGTGTGTACAGATGTGGCATTTTGACATCTTATACATCTTGACATTGACTTGCTTTGTCTGTCCATTCCCTTGTTCCCCAGGAGCTGCCTGCCTGCTTCCATAGAGGTGAACTCAAGTGGAACCACAATTATTGCAGCTTCCTATTGTTTACAGGGCACTGTCAGCTCAAAGGACAGGCTCTTCAGTGAGGCAGATGATAAAAGAGAGAGAAAGAAACAATGTCCAATGACATTTTATTCCTCTGAGGAACAAGCTGTTCAGCATTGCAATATCAAATATCATTTTTTTTTTTAACAGAAGTGTGCACAATATTTGTAGAAACTGAAATAAAAGAACTGTCTAATGACCACACACACACACATATTCATAAAACTGTACATTAATGAGTGGTTTTGATTTTCACACAATTGTATAATGAATGGACATCAAATGGAATGTAATAATAACCACAAGCCTATTAGTATATGTCATTAAAATGTATTGCATATTCATGCAGTGCAGTCCTTATTAAAGAACAAAAAATTATGCAAAAAGTACTGAAATGTTGATCAATTGGACATGTGCATGCAAAAGATTAGAGAACATCAAATTAAGTTCACCTGTTAAGGTTATGGTCAATTTGAAGTTAATTATGAAATTTCACCTAAAAGCCAAAAATTGCCAAATATTGAGTTGTGTCTATTGCTTGTACAATGCCATTTACACAATACATGAAAGTATATGACACCTAAATCAGATTTTCCCGAGCCGGGATACTCCACTTCAATGATCTATGCATATCATATTACAATAATTCTGAATTTGCAGCATCAAAAAAGATGTACAATGTGCCAAATACAGGAGCTTGTGTGCTGCCGCCGTCGGGCACTATAAGCACCATCACTCACTTTTACTCACATGCAATAGATGGGAAAAGGATTTATTTATTCCAGCAGGTTGACTGTTTGTTCTGGTCTGAGTCAGCAGCTCAGGACATTTTACAAGCTGTAAAATAGATTGATTGTACATCTACAATTCTTGTCCGTGCTAGTTCAAGCTAATTAAAGTACATGATCGGCAAGAAAAACAAAGTAGCAACCACTTAGAAAACGACACAGTAACTTAGCTGCTAACGAAAGGCGGTTACAATATGGTGCATGCAAAGGGTGTAAAGTTTTTCCCCCAAGGACTTTTATTATATAACTTTACATTCAAGCTTTTTCTCTTTACAGAGTGCCCTTAGCTACATTTTTGCTGAGGTTTTTTTATTTATTTAATTATATTTCTGCCATGTACCATGTGTACTGCGGACTGCGGGCTAAATGCTGTAGTTTGGACATCCCTGGCAGGAGGTTGAGTAATTTTAATCTGCATAATAACTATATGGACTAGCTGAACCACCACAATCACCTCACTCTTGTAGAAAGCATCCAGACGTGGCCTGCCTGTAACAGATGTATTCATCAAAAGCAGTTCCGTTCATTTCACTGCAGGCTTTAATTTCAGATAACCAATAATACATTGTCACAGTCGCAAAGCCATGATATGATGGCGCTCCCTTTAGTTGCCATCATAGGGCCTGTGGGCCGGTCGGAGTCTGGAATTAAGGTTGCTTGGAATTAAGAAAGTGAAACCTATTTTCAAATTTGACATAATGCGAGGAATAAAACGAGGACAAGGCCTGCGTATGTCAGTGTACGTACATAGGTACAGTATGTACGCCATATACATAATATATACAACAGGTCAATGAGTGCCTGGAAAGTCATTATCACCCCTCAATAGTGTTTGCATGTGAGTGTGAATGGTTGTTTGTCTATATGTGCCCTGTGATTGGCTGGCGACCAGCCCAGGGTGCACCCTGCCTCTCGCCCAAAGACAGCTGGGATAGGCTCCAGCAAGCCCCGCGACCCTCGTGAGGAAAAGCGGTAAAAATGAATGAATGAATGAATAGTGTTTGCACATGCAAAATATATAAAGGTGGATACTGAAGGCTGAAGTTTGAAGAAAATAAGGACTTCTAAATATTTATTTACACAATTTGAGGGTAAACCCGTGTGTTTTTTTTTTCCGATAAACAGAGAGTTTGAAGACTACAATGTGAATCGGCATTACAAGACGAAACACAGAAAAATACAGATACTTGACTGAGGCTGAGAGAACATGGAGCTCAGAAGATTTGTTCCAAAGCTCGGAAAACAGCAAGGTCATGTTACCAAGCTACGCACTACAAGCTACAGCAACTAAGACCAGCTTCGTAATATCTCACAAAATCACTACAATCTGTAAGACATTCTCTGAGGGTGAAGTTGCTGTGCTAAAATGCCCGGAGAATAAATACTGGAACTATTTGAGAAATTCCCGCTGTCAAGGCGAACCGTGACCGAAAGGGTAGCGGACATTGCTAAGAATCAGCTCAAAAATCGGCTTTAGGCGAGAGCTGTGATGTCTGTGACACTGCCCAGTTACTTGTGTATCTCTTGAACAGGACTTGATACCAATGAAAGGATCTGTTCAAGGAGGTAGTGATGGCGAGATGAAGCCCCATGAGGCTTCGAACCATTTCAGTCATTTCAGGATTCATTTCTTGAAGCTTCATGTGCACACGAAACCACCTGCTGGCCTTGGATACAATTACATCGGATGTATCTTCATGTGTGATGCATTGAATGCTGATCTGTTTTGGCTCTTGGAAATGACTATGTACTACAAAAAATTGTATAACAAAATGATTAATCTACAAAGTGTAAGATAAAATATATATTATATATAAAATACTGAATGTTTTCTTGTCCATAAATGCCATGTATCATGTGATATGGCTCGCTTCATCATGATTGTGTTGGTAATTATAGGTTATCACATGGTTTGTCTGGTATCAGGCCCAGTATGATCTTATTATGATCTTATTATCACATATTTTTTAATCATGAGCTTATTATCACATACTATTTAATCATGAGCTTATTATCACGTACTATTTAATTAAAAGACCATTTTGTTTCCAGAAAATGTTCAGTTTATTACATGTATTATATCTAAACAGTGTAAACACAATAATTGCAAAAATATTTCAACAATAATATTTTATCAACAGTCTTATCTTATCAATGTTTGACAATCAAAGTTCCATTAATGAAGTTTGGGTTTTTTGGTGACTGGAGAAGCACTAGGCACTAAGCACTTGTGCGCTGTTCTCTGATTGGTTGTTTCACGGGCACGATACAAGATCAGCGCACTCTGAGTGGACAGCTACGGGGGCTGATACTGGACATGGTTAAACTCTATATTTTATCAGTATCACTGCCCTGGGCTTTGACACAGTATCATTTCGGCCTTTTCCCGTATCATTCATGGGCGGTTTCTAGGGTACAGGGACAATTAATACTGTAGTATGTGATAATACTGTAATATATTAATATTATAATGTAGTACTATTAACCTTACCATGGACGGGTGAAGGTCCAGTTTCATATTTATGTTCATGAAAGGCACATTAATGCCTGAACATGGATGAGGTGTTATTATTGTACCCCAACTCCTTGAAACGCAATAAGCACTTCACCTCTCAATAACAATGACAAACGGTGAAAATACAGGTTTTGAAATGCAAACATACCATCTCTTAATGTGTTGATTTGGCTTACTGATCAATTCAAAATGTTTACACACAATTTCCTCTTACGTAACATAACCGTATAGTAACCAAACCATCGACAAACACTATCCACACGCTCAACTGACTGACTCTCACCACAAATCCACAAATTTTAATGTTTAAGTCTGAGGGGTTTATATATCGCTGAGTGACGGGCAAACATCGCGGCAAATTCTGAACCTTTTCCCGAAGCCGTCACGTGGTACAGCCGGGCGGCGAGGCTTCGGACATCATCAATTCCGGCCCCTCGCCCCCAATGAATCAAGCCTCGGTATACGTTTCGCGAAAGTGCCCACTCGATTACTCGACACACGCTTCGAAACCTCTTGTAACGACTGAAATGGACTGAAATGTGTCAGATTGGTCGGTGTCATTACCGATGGTTTTGGAAAACAGGAAACACATCGGACTTTTGAAATGGATCTGTAACCCACTTTCATTGTGCAATCTTTAGGCCTCAGGTGTGGGCTTGTTTGACCACAAGAGTTTGGTTAACCAGAACATTTAGTTTGAACCCAAAACAGTTTCCTTCTGTCAAGAGCTTTTAAGTCAGAGTTATATATCAGCATGTGTTGTGCTAAAACCATGTTGTGGATGTTGTAACTAATCAGTTAACTTTATCAGGGAAAGAGCATTGAATCACAGTCATTTTTTTTTTGCACTTCCAGAGGAGCATGGTAATACATCAGGTACCACACAGTTGTCAGATGGCTCAGCCTGGACAATATGTTAAAAATATTTTGGCACCAGGAAGTGGAGATTCAAGGTTTTTGTAAGATGAAAGGTAAAAAAACATCCCTGAGCTCTCAGATGTGGACTGGGTGGCAAAGGCAAGGGCATTTTAGTTCATGAAATGTATAACCTTGTGAAGACATGCATGAGAATGTTGCTGTTTTTTTTTTTTTAGTCAACCAGAAAACAACATTCACTCTAAAATGCAAAGCCTGAAAGAAGTCAAACTATCAGATAATCATCTCTGCAGATACTCATCCATGTCAGGAGAACTGCAGCTGCAGTGCTTTTAAAAACATGAAGGATGGAATACACCTGATTTATTTTCCCTTAGCATGCAGTGTGGATAATGCACCCCGTGATGTTCAACTGGAGCTCATTGACTTGCAGTCTGATACAGTACTGGCAGACCATCACTGCTGGATTTGTCATCTCTCAAGGATGAGAACTTTCCAAACATGAGGAAACATGCTCAGAAGATGTTGGCTATTTTTGGATTGACCTTCATATTTGAACAAACATTGTCAGCAATGTTGTTTACCAAATCCAGGAACGGATTCTCACTCACAGATGATCATCTTTCAGATGTGCGTAGTATCTCTGCCTCAGACAATCAACCTGACTTTGATGCACCTGTTAAAATTGACTTTTTATGCTAATTTTTTACCCTTTGTATTGCGTTGTGGACTCCTATAGAGCAGCTACACACAATAACCCACACAGAAAACCTTTTCGATTTTGCAGAATCTGCACTGATTCCAGCTTTATTTCCTCGCTTCCCGCCAAAATGGTCTGTTTTAATTTATTCCACCCACGGCCCGCCTCCGAGCACGCCCACTCCACTGTGATTGGTCACACTCCCAAGCGTTCCCAAGTAACATACTACTACTACTTCCGGACGATTGCCGAACCCCACTTTCTAATTTTGTGTTTATAAGAGTTGATAATAAAAAGACTGTGGACTCATAGCATGTGTCTGGCATTAATGCAGCTTTCCGAGTGAGAACGCGCTGCTTCTGGCTTCAGCAACATATTTATTTCATGTTTATATTTATATTTCATGTTCACAAAAATAGTCCTGGGTGAAATGCGGTTGACAGATGAAAATAACTGATTTTGTCCATAGCTGTACTTTTGCTTCTGTAAACCTGAAATGTCCCCTTGTGGGACTAATAAAGGCATATCTTATCTTATCCAAATCTAACATAACATATTATGATTCATTCATTCATTTTCTACCGCTTATCCTCACAAGGGCCGTGGGGGTGCTGGAGCCTATCCCAGATGTCTTTGGGCGAGAGGCAGGGTACACCCTGGACTGGTGGCCAGCCAATCACAGGGCACATATAGACAAACAACCATTCACACTCACATTCATACCTATGGACAATTTGGAGTCGCCAATTAACCTAGCATGTTTTTGGAATGTGAGGGGAAACCGGAGTACCCGGAGAAAACCCATGCATGGAGAACAGTGCTGCCCAAAAAATCATGAGCAATAGTCAACTATAATAATCACCTTCTTTCAACAAATAGGAGTCTGAATAGAAGAATAAGAATCCAGTTAAATAATGCTGGCAACCAGCAAGTTTGAAAGAGCTTCTCATTTCTATGTGGCACAAACATCTACATATATACGAACAAAGTAACGTATGAATTATAACTATACTGCTTTGCTGCATGAACACAGCATGAATGAAATACATTACATTTGAAGAGGAGGTGCACCGCTTCGAATTTTCTGGCCTATCACCAATCTTCATAAAGCCTTGACCTCCTGATTCCGATTTTGGACGATACAGATTTTTTGTTAAAATATGTAACAACATTCACCTTCAGTGTTCCAATCTTATTTTGTTGAAATACACTGAACAATACAAACCGGTTGTTTTAACTCCACATAAGATAGTTCTCATAAATAAAAAATGAAAGGTACACGGGGACCTATTATGCTTTGGCCACTTTTCTGACCTATAAATGTAGTTAGAATGTATTCTTGTGTTAAACGATGCCAAATTTATTCATTAAGAAGTGAGCCCTGAAAGAAGTTTGGGATGGCTCAAAACACTCGGTTTCAGATGGTGTTGTAAAACTGTTCTTTTGTGACATCACAGAGGAGTGGGCTTCCTTATATGGGCGTGGCTGGAGGCCAGATTCGCTCTCTGCCCTCCCCCCAAGCTATGCTTTTCTGTTTACGAAACAAGCTCAGGCAGAAGTTATTGTAGTAGGTGATTCTGAGCAAGAGAAATATATTTTCATCTTTCAACGACATTTCACACACGACTGTTTGTGTGAACATGAACGTGAAAAATCCACCAAACTGAAGCCAAAAGACGCGCGCTCTCGCCAGAAAAGGTGTATTGATGTGCGTCCACGGAGGTGGCAAGAACTGTGTGGAACACGGTAGTCCCGCAAAAAAACATGTAATGACCACATTTCCAATACCGATGTTGTGCCAAGATTGTCTTTGTAATTGTTTGTAAACGTGGCGCCCTCACATCCGGCTTTTCAAAGGTGCCGCTGACAAAGATTGTCCAACAATGAGGGCTCCTCCTCGGGCAGGTGAGGTTGGAGGAGCACCAGCAGTGCCTACTCTTTGTGTTCATACACGATAAGTCAGGCAGGTAGATCTCCTTGACACTTTTCAATTACCTCTCCAAATACTTTATTCAATTATTATCAAGTCCTATACCCACTAAGTTAGAAAGTGTTGTTCGCAGCAGTCAGGAAGTATTTTGGGAGTGGAAACAGAACATTTTAGTGGGAAGCACAAATCCAAGGAAATACAGCTGAAATAGGTTCACATTCTGGAAGATCTAGAAAGTTTTCTGTGCGGGTTATTGTGTGTAGCTGCTCTATAGGAGTCCACAACTCAATACAAAGGGTCGGAAAATGAGCATAATAGGTCCCTTTTAACTGAATTATATCAGTTCCTTTCGTCTTTTATTTTTCAAATTTCAAAAACAAATAAAACTTACACCACAGGTTACACTGCAGACCTGATTTGAGCTTCTTACCAAACATAAAGTGCACACTGACCGACAATGGCTGGTCGTCCAATGCCACAAACTCCATAATTTTCCTCGTAGTAGCTTTGCTCTTTTCACAGCTCATAAGTGCTAACAGCGGGTCACTGCCTGGCTCTTTGCTCCAGCTGGCTTTAGCTTTAACCTTAGCTTGATTACTAAGTTGTCAGTCAGAGAGAGCAAAAGGGGACATTGGCTGACTTTCAGACCTTTACAGAGGAAGATAAGATTGGTGGGTCAGTTTGATATGAAAGGACTGGCAGATCGCGGATCCCCCAAAATGAAGGAAAACAGCACCATTCATTCATTCATTCATTTTCTACAAGAGGCAAGAGGCGGGGTACACCCTGGACTGGTCGGCAGCCAATCACAGGGCACATATAGACAAACAACCATTCACACTCACATTCATACCTATGGACAATTTGGAGTCGCCAATTAACCTAGCATGTTTTTGGAATGTGGGAGGAAACCGCAGTACCCGGAGAAAACCCACGCATGCACGGGGAGAACATGCAAACTCCACACAGAGATGGCCGAGGGTGGAATTGAACCATGGTCTCCTAGCTGTGAGGTCTGCACGCTAACCACTCGACCAAAAACAGCACCAATTTATCAGAATAAACGCAAATTGCACTCAACCTATCAACTGGAGGAATTCATCATTTTACCATTTTAACCACATATTTGAGTTTGTTGGCAAACATTACACATTACGGGGTTTACAAAATCACAAGCGGTCTATAGTATAAGCTATCCTAAGTTGTGAGATAGCTGTTAGTAATCCATATATCATTCTTTCATGGCTAAAATTATCTTTCTAATCTTAAAAAAGACAAGTACAGTAAACCTCGGATATATCGGACTCGGATATATCGGAAATTCGCTCACAACGGACAGATAAAAAAGAACCGATTTTTCTGTAATGCATTTCCAATAAAAATTCATTGCATATATCGGATTTTTTATAACGGATTTCGCCTATTTCGGACAACATCTCCAGTCCCGTTCCAATGCATTTCCATTCAATTTCCCTTGCATATATCGGATGGCCGCATCGTGGCGCTCCGAAGCTAGCTGACATTCTGAGACGTTTTAAAGCAGAGGACATTTTTAATGCCGACGAAACTGGGTTATTCTGGCAAATGCTGCCAGAAAACACGCTGGGATTTATTGAATGAGATCTTAACCTCACTATTGGAAATAACGTAGGCCTGACGGGCGTAACAGGGCCTAGCTTAATTAACAATTTGTTATGCTCAGAGTCCAATAAAGTTAAATTCTCATTACCTTACGTCTCTTTTCATTGCCCAGTCCAGGTACATTGGAAACATAGTCAAGGAAGTGCCTTTTTATAAAGGATAAAATCCGATTTACGCATATACCGGATATAAATCTGCGTAAAACGGACATTTTCCGGTATACGCATATAACGGATTTCGTTTATATCGGACAAAACCAGTGGGAACAATTGAATCCGATATATCCGAGGTTTACTGTAACATCTTATGACGAAGTAGCCACTTCTCACGGGGAGTCCCAAGGGGCTTGCAGACTCATACATGGTCCTGTGGGTAGGTCGAACCTCTTCCACTACACATATTTCACAGTCCCAATTGCAATTCACTTTTCTATACAAGAGCATCTATTTTAATAACAGCATTGTTAAATGGCACCAGTCATTGCAAAACTATACATTGGGTTTTAACATCAAATATGTTGTATTCAGCCATTTATCGATATTTGTGCGTGGTTAAGGCTCAGCACACAATTTTAGAGATGTGGTTTTCCACTGAACCAGTGCATTTACTGCGATTCCATGCCAAACTAACAACTGTACTGTGTGGGTTGGCAATGTCGTAAATTGTTGTAAATTTCGTAGGTGTTAAGTTTCAGTTTGTTGCCTTGATTTTTCACAGAACTAACAACAAATAAGTCAGAAAGTCTGAAAAGCACGTGATCGGTTAATCTCCGTCCATGTTTTCCCATGTAAATTGCACAGCAAACGAGAGACAAGGCTTGAAAGTGGGATCAACATTTCAAAATGATGCCGCAAACTTAATTCCCACTGTGCATGCCCAGCTGAACATGGAAATTGAATCACTGTCGAATATGAAACCCGAAATTATCACCACACAGACATACCAGTGCAGGAAAACTCATCCACTCGGGTGAAGCCTGGCAAACAGTCACAGCGATGGCTTCCAGGCAGGTTGACGCACACCGTGTTGGACTGGCAGTAATGCATCTGTGTTGCACACTCGTCAATATCTGGGAACAAAAAGAAGAGACACAGTGGATTAAAGCCCAATTTAGGCTGATCAGGCAGCTGATGAGGAAAGCGGCTGGAGCTCGAACAGCTTCAAGACAATTGCTTTAATCACACAGAAGAGCAATGTTGAGACTCAACTCCCCAGCCATCACGAGTGGCAGAAAACATCTTTAATTAACGATCTCAAGAAGCGATTCCTCATGTATTAAAAGAAGAGAGCGATATATTTGGTTACAGCACAGGACTCTTATCATTAATTATGAAGATTGAGAATAGAGTCCAGAATGAAAGTACACAAAGTGTAAACAGCAGTTGCCGAACGCCTCTAGAAAGTGAAATTTAAGTCTGTGTGCGTGGAAAGTGAAAGTGACAATTAAAGCTGGTATGAGTGAGAACAATGCATTTATTGAATGCATTTATTGTGTGTCTCCCAGTAATTTCCCACGAGTCATATCTAAGTGTTTCACAACCCTGATTGTGCTGTGAGTGTGTATCATGGTGGGTGTGGGTGTGTCCTGAAGTTATTGAGTTATTAGACTGTATAACAGCTAACAAGAGGGAAAAAAAGGTAATTTTAGAATTGTGACTTGTTTCAGACACCAGAGGCAACGGAAATGGTCTTACTTTTAGACAGCGACCCCCTCATTGTTAGGTTTTTAACACAAACAGGCAATTTTAAAAGAAATCAAAACACAGCTGTTTTGTAGCTATTGTGTAGTACTTTTTAACTAATGAAACTTTAGTGAAGGTTAAAGGAACTCAGTTTGCAAATTGGGTGTATTGCAGACCAGGGGGACCTGAGAACTGCCACAGGCTTAGCTACAGGGGAAGGCACAGGCCATGGAAGACCTGCAGTACACCAAATACTGTAAGGTTGTGAGAACTAAACTCAATCGCACAATTTATTTGTCTTGCTTTTACACCCTTTTACAGGGGTGGGAATGACTGGGTGTTGAGGATTTAGACAGGAATTGAACCCGCAACGTCTGAAAGACTGCAGCACAAGGAAATTCAAACAATGCACAACGATGAGCCAATTCAAGAAACGATACAAGCAGTTGATGTTTGCTAAATACAAGGATGAAGAGTCTTGAACCAGTCATGATGTGCTATATATATCACTATATTGACACTTACTATGGTACCCATTATGTCATTGGATGCTCATATCACCTCGTACTTCGGTATGAGGTGCATTATTAAAAAAAAAAAAAAAAAAAAAAAAAAACCTTAAACTGTATTATGGAAAGCAGGAAGTGAACAAATGTAACAGTTACTGATTGTAAAAGTACCAAATGGAGGGCTAGGATTTAATAAGCTTTGCTTCTTCCTACTCCTTTTGGACATGTGGAACTGTGAACTGATTATGGGATGCACTCAATTGTAATCTGATGCATGTTCAAATGAAATAAAACCATGACCATGACCATTACCATTACCATTACCATTACCATTACCATTACCATTACCATTACCATTACCATTACCATGTAGCATTATAACATAAGGAATGGTTTCCTCCCACATTCCAAAAACATGCTAGGTTAATTGACGACTCCAAATTGTCCATAGGTATGAATGTGAGTGTGAATGGTTGTTTGTCTATATGTGCCCTGTGATTGGCTGGCCACCAGTCCAGGGTGTACCCCGCCTCTTGCCCGAAGACAGCTGGGATAGGCTCCAGCACCCCCGCGACCCTCGTGAGGATAAGTTGTAGAAAATGAATTAATGTTTGCTTTAAGGTGTGAGTGTAGACAAAGGCAAACATCATTCACACTCATTCATACATTCATACCTATGGACAATTTTAGAGTTGCCGATTAACCGAACAGGTTTTTGGAACGTGGGGAAAAAAACAGACAACCCACACACGCACAGGGAGAACATGCAAACTCCACACAGAGATGCCCAAGGGGAGAATCGAACGCAGGATCTCCCGACTGTGTGGCCAACATGCTAACCACTCATCTATCATGCAATAACATAATAATGTCCTCAATAAATAAAAATATGTCTGTTTTCATTATCTTTCAAAACTGATGAGGCAACTCGATATTTGCAGTACCAAGCTACTGTATTATGTGTGTTTGTGTTTTTTTTTCTCTCCTGGGGCGAGGTCTGCTGTCATTTCACACATGGAGTCATTTTTTTTCAAATATACCAGGGTGTGTCTGTTCCGTGTCTTCACTTCCCCCATTCCTCACTTTCCACATCTCTGCTGCTTTATTCATGCAGTGATGTAGGTCAGGACTGGAGAACAGCTAAAAATAAGACATGATAGAACTTGTGTGTGCGGTGGTACCGCCCCTTTGTGTCAAAGTGTGTGTCTGTGGACAGGATGTTGTGTGTCTTTGAATGTGACAATTTAGACAGATGAGACAGCGAGTGCCTGCATACCCACTTACTGTACGGAAGTTAACACAAGCATGTTTCTATTCAACAGGAACAATGACTCCTGGTAACCTTTGCGTATTAACAACCATCGACTTAGGGAACAAATCACTTCCTCTGACAGATTGTAGTTCTTTTCATGTCTTTGATGCTGCTCTGCTGTTGCACCACATTGAGAAAGGAATACAAACAAATCTTAGCTTACCTCGCTATAAAAACACAGTTGCTTTTCCTCTTGTTTTGTAAAATATTAATGCTTTGCATGTGATTTTGTTTTGTGTGATCTTGACACGCAGTAGAGTGATTTGCCCCTCCAATTTGCATTCCCCTTCTTCTTTGACCTCCCTTTGTCACCCTCTTTATTTTTATTTACACCGAAATTAATCTCACTCAACAATTATGAGCCGTGATAATTGAGGCTGGCAGAGTGTGACACAGAGCGCATACATAAACACACTTGCAAATTTGATATTTCATTCATGTTCACATAATCCCTCTTTTTAGTGGAATTAATCCGCTAATAGTAAATGACAGTGAGAATACAAAAAAAAATAAAAACATGGAATATATTGAAAAAATACCAGCGTACAGCATCAATTTCTCATTTAATGAAATCAGATAGTGAGGAACAGTTGTATTATCATGCATAATCTTGTTCCCCCTTGATCCCAGGTAACATAAGAGAGTAGCATAATAGTGACTAATTACAACGATAATGGATTTGCATTAGTCTAGTAATGAATAAAATGATCACATTCTTATACTAACCCTGAGATGTCAACCGGTGATGGGAAACTCAATTCCTTTTACTGACTACGCAAAGCCTGTAGGAAGAATATTCCAATGGATATGATTTTCTGCGGTGGCACAGCGGTCTAGTGGTTAGCTCGCAGACCTCACAGCTAGGAGACCAGGGTTCAATTACACCCTCGGCCATCTCTGTGCATGCGTGGGTTTTTCCAGGTACTGGCGACTCCAAATTGTCCATAGGTATGAATGTGAGTATGAATGGTTGTTTGTCTATATGTGCCCTGTGATTGGCTGGCGACCAGTCCAGGGTGTACCCCGCCTCTTGCCCAAAGTCAGCTGGGATAGGCTCCGGCACCCCCCGCGACCCTCGTGAGGAAAAAGCGGTAGAAAATGAATGAATGAATGCATATGATTTTCTGTGTGCCATGCAGGAGAACCTTGCACACGGGCAAGCCAGGGGAGGAATACGTGTGTTGCAAGTTTAAAAGTACACTGAGCACATTGGCCAACCACAGCAGTGCTCCGGCAGCCGGGAGCTGACATTACTCCACCAGTTGTAGACTGTGGTTCGCCCCACCTCTGTGGACGCTTCTCAAAAACTGTTGACACATCAGTCAAATCTTAGCTAAAACCAGTAAACATCCTCTGTCTCGTACAACACTATGCTTGTCTACCTGAGCAATATTGCCTGGATGAAGTCACTTCCAAAAATGAGGCAGAGCTCCGATGGCTTTTTTATGTTCACTTTTATGTTCACTTTCAAAAATCGAACAATGTAGAACAGGGGTCTGAAACAAGCGGCCCGCGGGCCAAATGTGGCCCCCAGGACACTAGTTTGAGGCCCCCGCCTTGATATGAAAGTTTAATGTCAGTGCGACCCGTGCAAGTTTGATATGGATGCTGTATGGTATCATGTACCCAGAAAAAATTATTACGTTTGATTAATGTTCATGTTAAAGGTTAAATAACTGTTAATAATTGTCCTCCCTATCCGTGTGGAAGTGGTAAGTTTTTGGCTATTTAAGTTTAAAGGAAATAACTTGGAGGCTACCGTTTAGGTCGCTAGCTCTCTAGTTTGCGAGTTAGCATGTGTCTCAAGACCCTGCAGTTGCGCAATATGTTGTAAATAAAAAGAGTATAAATGTGACTATAGTCGTGTTTTGTCATGTCTACAGGGCTCTAATAATGCTTTGTTCATTTTAATCTGAAAAAAATCATTTGTCTACCCACCAACTATATGTGGTTTCTAAATTTTTAATTATTTGCCGTTTTATTATTATTATTATTATATTTATTTATTACTGATTGATTGATTTTCTTTATTATTGATGTGTTTATTTATTTTTCATCTTATTTTGTGAAGAAAAATAAAAACTAAGATATTTGAGAACAGTGGAATGTTTTATCAGAGCTTTTATTGTAGAAAATCGGAACCAAAGCACTGAAAAAGTTTGTATATTTTTCTGTTTATAATAAATGTGTTTGGTTTTTTTTTGGAAAACCTGATGCGGCCCAGCCTTGCCCAGACCCTAGCTCCAGTGGCCCCCAGGTAAATTGAGTTTGACACCCTTGATGTAGAACATAATTACAAACAAGATACTGTACAACATATTTAAGCAATTAAATTTATTAAATTTATCTTAATTTATTTTTCAACAAAAAATATGCAGTTTTACTTTTTCAGCTGAACACTACAGTCATTTTTCACATTAAATGTGAATTACTGAGTGTCATTACTGATTGTGTCAAATGTCTACATCCACAAAGCTTCCCCATATTGACGATCAAAGTAAGCCTGTGTTTCTTCAGACTCTTCTCATGGCTCTTATTTGAACATTTTTTTACGTGGTTTGGGCCAAGCGATTTTCATGAAGGAGTTTTGGTCTCCATGGAGAGGTGTGCAGAGACGTCAGATGGCTCCAAAGAATGACAAAACCCCCTCATCCTTCCAGGCTGCTAATACAGCCGACCTAAAAACATAATCAGCATGCTATTCACCCTACTCTGATGCAGCACATCTTCTCTTGAATTCAGAGGAGAAAAAGACAAACTACCGGTAATCTATTTAATTATACAGAGCTTTTAGAAAGCAGCATTACTTATGGCCAGCATTGTCCTTCAAGATGTGCAGAGAGAAAAGATCATTTTGCTGTAGAAGATCAGAGGCTGCTCAGGAGCTTGCAACTTGCCATGTCTAGAAGAAAGCAGCTCATGGGTTAGGACAAGCGTGAGGTAGGGGAGGTTTCATCTCGCTGTCAGTCTGCAACACTCGCCACGAGCTGCCATTCACCGCACGGCATACTGACAGACGTTCACACGTATGACGACTGAAAGTGTGACAGAGTCCGTCTGACAGATGGGGCAGAAGCGTTTACCGGGCTGACAGGTGCGAGGGTGTGTGTGTGTGTGTGTGTGTAAAGTTAATGAATGTATAACAGTGTGCCTCCATATGTCAAATCATGTTTATGTTTACCAAAACGCTTTTGCATAGCTGATTGCTGATTGCACATCTACACATATTTAAAGGCAAATCAGAATTGACTTGTTGACACTTGGGACTCTAATTTGGTGGTGCAGCGCAAGGTGGCGCAGGGTCACGCATAATGGAAACTCAACCTGACGGCAGCTGAAAGTATGATGCCAACTGGGGCCGACTCTACAATCCCTGGAAATCAACATTTTAGAAGTGAAAAATCTGTCAGAAAAAAAAAAAAAAAGCACACGATAGGCTCCACTCATCGCTCATCTCCGTGGTTCTGCTTCTTCATATACCTGATCGCCCGTCCCGCCCCTCCCCTTAATCATCCAATCACAGTGGAATGATGCGCCTTCTCTCCACCCTCTTTTCCACTTGCGCCAGTAGGAGGGATGGAGGCGTGGGTGCGTGGCTCTGCGCTAGATGATGACACTCTCGAAATTTGCAAAGTGCGTCGGCGCAAGGCAGGTGCGCCACGCCTCGTCTACAAAATTAGAGCCCTTAGACCAGGGGTCTCAAACTCAATTTACCTGGGGGCCACTGGAGCTCGGGTCTGGGCAAGGCTGGGCCGCATCAGGTTTTCCAAAAAAAAAAAAAAAAAAAAAACGCATTTATTAAAAACAGAAAAATGAATAAACTTTGCTTTGGTTCCGATTTTCTACAAGAAAAGCTCTGATAAAACATTCCACTGTTCTCAAATGTCTTACTTTTTATTTTTCTACACGAAATAAGATCAAGAATAAAGAAAATCAATCAATCAGTAATAAATAAATATAATAATAATAATAAAACGGCAAATAATTAAAAAATTAAGAAACCACATATAGTTGGTGGGTAGACAAATTATTTTTTTCAGATTAAAATGAACAAAGCATTATTAGAGCCCTGTAGACATGACAAAACACGACTATAGTCACATTTATACTCTTTTTATTTACAACATATTGCGCAACTGCAGGGTCTTGAGACACATGCTAACTCGCAAACTAGAGAGCTAGCGACCTAAACGGTAGCCTCCAAGTTCATTCATTCATTCATTTTCTACCGCTTTTTCCTCACGAGGGTCGCGGGGGGTGCTGGAGCCTATCCCAGCTGTCTTAGGGCGTAAGGCGGGGTACACCCTGGACTGGTCGCCAGCCAATCACAGGGCACATATAGACAAACAACCATTCACACTCACATTCATACCTATGGACAATTTGGAGTCGCCAATTAACCTAACATGTTTTTGGAATGTGGGAGGAAACCGGAGTACCCGGAGAAAACCCACGCATGCACGGGGAGAACATGCAAACTCCACACAGAGATGCCCGAGGGTGGAATTGAACGCTGGTCTCCTAGCTGTGAGGTCTGTGCGCTACCCCTAGACCACCATGCCGCCCAGCCTCCAAGTTATTTCCTTTAAACTTAAATAGCCAAAAACTTACCACTTCCACACGGATAGGGAGGATAACTATTAACAGTTATTTAACCTTTAACATGAACATTAATCAAACGTAATAATTTTTTCTGGGTACATGATACCATACAGCATCTATATCAAATTTGCGCGGGCCACACTAACATTAAACTTTCATATCAAGGCGGGGGCCTAAACTAGCATCCGCGTGTTTGAGACCCCTGCCTTAGACGATCTAGCCATCATTTATTTCTTAATGAAATATCTCCTGGAAGCATAGCATCGGTTGAAGTATGCTGTGTGTGGACTGTCATGGCGAGCCGACTCACAAATTAAATACACTGTAATAAGTTTTTTTTTTTTCCTCTTGTTTAGGCATTATCAAATAGGAACACGTCTGGCTCAAAAGGGAACAAAATGACTCAACTAAAACCGTTTGTTTCAACCCAAATGATTAGGGGCTACTGTAAAAAACAAACATTTATCCCTATTGTAGCAATTCATTTTCTTAATATTTCAACTGTCTCCAGCCAGTCGTGATATGGATAATATCATTGACAGCAGGTGGTGACATTTGGTTCTCTTTGTTTTAGACTCCTGATACATATCCAGCTTTGCTTTATGCATCAGAACACCTGGATTTGTCAAGACGGTCATTATGAAGGTGTAGCATGTGTTTGTTTCAGATGACTGGTTCAAGTTATCAGCGAACTCTTACATTCATTTTAGTTCAATTCCTGCAGGACTATGTTTGTAATTAAAGAAAAAAAAAACAACAAATACTACAAATGAATATTTACTGCATACCTTTAAGGTAGATAAACAATGAGTAAGGAGTAAGCTCGCAAACAGCCAAGGTGATCCACATTTTGCTTCACCCTCAAGGTGTCCTGCATCAGTGTCACCGCATCCTCATTCAAGGCATGCGTGAGACCCCAGAGACCAAGTGGAGGACAGCTGAAGATAAGGAGAGGTTGACTCTCCCGTACAGACTGTTTGTAATGTTCCAACATGTCCTCAGCTTACATTTTGGAAATATTAAGCTTCTATGTCTAGGGTTTAGCATTCCCATGGAGGTTCAGGGGTGCAAGAATGTCGATTTTGCCATTTCCAAATAACCGAAACGTTAAATTGGGTTTTGCTATTTCACTTCCATACATGAAATTATATGTCTTGAATATTATTGTTCACAATCCATGAATACCCGACCATCATCCTTCTCATTAATGGTAAGGTTGTGGTTCTGCATCATATTGGCATGCACTCTCAGTGTTTTGACACATTTCACACCAGACAAGAAAAACATGTTGGTATTGACTCTGAAAAATAGTGAAACCATTCATCCATTCATTTTCTACTGCTTATCCTCACAAGAGTCGCAGGGGGTGCTGGAGCCTATCCCAGCTGTCATCGGGCGAGAGGCGGGGTACACCCTGGACTGGTGGCTAGCCAATCACAGGGCACATATAGACAAACAACCATTCACACTCACATTCATACCTATGGACAATTTGGAGTCGCCAATTAACCTAGCATGTTTTTGGAATGTGGGAGGAAACCGGAGTACCCGGAGAAAACCCACGCATGCACGGGGAGAACATGCAAATTCCACATAGAGATGGCCGAGGATGGAATCGAACTCGGACCGTGCAGGCCATATATGAAAATTGGTGACTCCAAATTGTTCATAGGTATGAATGTGAGTGTGAATGGTTGTTTGTCTATATGTGCCCTGTGATTGGCTGGCGACCAGTCCAGGGTGTACCCCGCCTCTCGTCCGAAGACAGCTGGGATAGGCTCCAGCATACCCGCGACTATAGATTATATATAGATTATAGTGATTATAAGCGGCATAGAAAATGGATGGATGGATAGAAAAAAAAAAAACATTCATACACTACTAACTTTTATCACACTACATCACTTCCTCACATGTTAATTTTAACATACAAACATACAAAATGCTGTTTTCCACTTCCAAGATGAGCCTCCCGTCGTTTGATGACTTGATGACCCGGCAGTACCGATAATGATTTCCGACCTACTGCCAGTGTACAGGCAATAAAGAGACGTAATACAGTGCTTTCAGACTCATATCATTTTGAAATGCACCGGAAAGGTTTGACCTTGAAGCATCTGACTTCCTATTTGGGATTTCAGTCTTGCAGAATGCATCCGGTGGCTGCACCGGTACTGCAACAGATTCAGTATGAGCCCAGGTTCAAATTGTATGGAGGTTCTTTGTGATGTTGTACGCGTGTGGAAAATATGTATTGTCCATGGTAAAAACAGGGCGGCACGGTGGTCTAGGGGTTAGCGCACAGACCTCACAGCTAGGAGACCAGGGTTCAATTCCACCCTCGGGCATCTCTGTGTGGAGTTTGCATGTTCTCCCCGTGCATGCGTGGGTTTTCACCGGGTACTCCGGTTTCCTCCCACATTCCAAAAACATGCTAGGTTAATTGGCGACTCCAAATTGTCCATAGGTATGAATGTGAGTGTGAATGGTTGTTTGTCTATATGTGCCCTGTGATTGGCTGGCGACCAGTCTAGGGTGTACCCCGCCTTACGCCCGAAGACAGCTGGGATAGGCTCCAACACCCCCCGCGACCCTCGTGAGGAAAAGCAGTAGAAAATGAATGAATGAATGAATGGTAAAAACATGTATTGATTCAGTGTATAGTAAAGCAAACTACCTTAACGGAGCCCATGCTCATCAATCTGAAGGAAAGGCATAAAACATATAGCCTGGAAAATTAGGTGGCTCAGACATAAATTTTTTAGACATCTGATAATGGACTCCTCATAGATTGCCAGTGACCTTTTAACCCCGTCTTTCACCCTCCCTGACAATTTATCAATCCAAGCTTATGCTCAATATTGTATTATACTCTAATACAGTGAAATAGTAACATGGACATCTGTTCAACTCCAGACACCCTGAGACCTTGTCACAGATGTATTCACTGTCTACGACATGGAACCACAGGCTCGGTGTGTTACATACATATACACGCAACAGAGGAAACACGAGTGGTGGCTCGCCTGAGACGACCGAGTGCCCTTGGATTGCGATCCATCTGCTTGGTCTGACTTGCCGATTAGTTCTGCATCACTGCACAAATCTCTATTTCTGCGAGGTCATCTGTTGTCTCTCTGCTGCAAGCCAAGTATTGCTTTATCATCTAAAAACTGAGTGAACAAAGTAAAGAGATTTGTGGAACTGACAAAAATCAAGAGTTCTGCTACAATACATGTTCACACTATGAGTGGCTGTTTTTTTTTGTTTTTTTTAACCATTCTGGACAGACAAAACAAACCATTTTAAGATGACATTTTCAAGTTAAAAGGTTACTAAAAAGTTTTGGTGCCCTTTCTTTTTCCCGAATGAGGAACTATATCTTGTCTGAGCAGGATATCGGCAGCGTATTTTATTCTAGTCGAGTCATAGCACAAGGAATGCAACTCTCAGGCGGACAATCCATTAGGTTTTAGGTGTTGCAGCTGAGCTTTGAGATTGCATATGGGGTGTTGTTAAGATCCACAACAAGTGACTATTGTAAAAACACAAGACGGCATTGCAACTCTTGTCTTAAAGGGATAGTTCACATTTTTTGACATGAAGTCGTATGAAACCCACATAAGCAGTGAAGTCCATCAACAGTGACTTACTCCCTTCCGTCCTTTCTAATAAACGAAACGCCATAAATGAAATTACCCCTTAATATTGGTCATATTTTTGCAAAGGAGCATCATTTTAAGCTATAGATTCAAATGTAAATTACATAGATGTAAATATAGATGTAAATGTAAATTACATGCCCTGTGATTGGCTGGCGACCAGTCCAGGGTGTACCCCGCCTCTTGCCCAAAGACAGCTGGGATAGGCTCCAGCAACCCCCGCGACCCTCGTGAGGAAAAAGCGGTAGAAAATAAATGAATGAATGAATGTAAATTACACAAAGTAAAAAGTTCACTGTTTAAGCAGTTCATTCATTCATTCATTTTCTACCTCTTTACCTCACGAGGGTCGCGGGGGTGCTGGAGTCTATCCCAGCTGTCTTCGGGCGTAAGGCGGGGTACACCCTAGACTGGTCGCCAGCCAATCACAGGGCACATATAGACAAACAACCATTCACACTCACATTCATACCTATGGACAATTTGGAGTCGCCAATTAACCTAGCATGTTTTTGGAATGTGGGAGGAAACCGGAGTACCCGGAGAAAACCCACGCATGCATGGGGAGAACATGCAAACTCCACACAGAGATGCCCGAGGGTGGGATTGAACCCTGGTCTCCTAGCTGTGAGGTCTGCGCGCTAACCCCTACACCACCGTGCCGCCCTGTTTAAGCAGTTATAAGCTAAAAAAATCCTGAATGTGACGCAAAAATTTTACACATAAACTTCAAATCATCTATAGCTTATCGTTGGTTCTTCTACCGTTGCCCTTTCTATTCACTGAAGCACCATAAGCATGCTGCCTTTTCCCAGCCTGCAAAGATGTTATCATCTCCTTACCGACTGAAGTATCCTCAACTTGTATAATTGAGACACAACCCTGGATGCCCCGAGCAACTGACATTCGATGCAGTCTGAAGGACAGCTATGGAAACAAGGGAGCGGTATAGAATATGCCATCAGCACAGAAAGAGGAAGACATTTTAAATGCGATTTGCTCTAGCGCTTAAATATCAAATTAAAGCAATTAAATGCCAGTGACAGCAGGACACAGATAAGGTGGATGAAAAAAAAAAAATCCTGCTGTTGGCAGTGACATATATTATCTGGTGTCAAATGTTAACAAACACTGGACAAGGTAATGACATCTTTAGGACATATACTGCACCAAATGTTTTTTGACCTTTCAGTGACATGAACACATCTTCATAAACCTCCAACCTTGTATTTAGTTCTGGCAGAGCTTTTAGCATAAACATCCTTCATATATATTAATTATATCTTGCCGCAGGGCCAAATTTGACTTGGTAAAGTCATTACTCACTTAGTGCTGGATCCCTGTCATCACGGGGTGTGGACGTAGTAAACTCCAGCGGCAGGCAGACTAGGCTGACTTGTATATAAAATCTATACTGTATATTAGGGGTGAGCCTATAGATTGGCCACAGATTCGCCAATATTAGTGAAAAAGAATGGTATCGACATGGTATCCCTCCGCCGATCAGCTCTGCCCCCACTGCAGCATTCAGAATAGGCTTGTCTTGCTAAAGACACGTACTGTGGACTGTACTGTACTTGTGAACGTGAGCAAAATTTAGGGATGAGTACCGCCTCAGTAAGGATTGGGAGTATGCAAACACTTTTAATGCAGGAGGATGTTTTGCGCTTGAAATTGCCCTCAGTGCACACTGATATGACACTGATTTTGCGGGCACAGAAGAGGGAGTTGGCTTCAAAAGGCAGCGCATGCCTGCTTTCTATTCAGGTTTTCAATTCATAATGTGAGAAGACTAGAAATAAATTGTGAGATAGAAAACGTCAGTATTTCTATCTAGAAAACCAGCATTTTGTTCATGTTCTGGTAAAACAAGCATATTGGCTTTGTTTGGCTTGAAATTCATTCATTCATTCATTTTCTACCGCTTTTTACTCACGAGGGTCGCGGGGGTGCTGGAGCCTATCCCAGCTGTCTTCCGGCGAGAGGCGGGGTACACCCTGGACTGGTCGCCAGCCAATCACAGGGCACATATAGACAAACAACCATTCACACTCACATTCATACCTATGGACAATTTGGAGTCGCCAATTAACCTAGCATGTTTTTGGAATGTGGGAGGAAAACGGAGTACCCGGAGAAAACCCACGCATGCACAGGGAGAACATGCAAACTCCACACAGACATGGCCGAGGGTGGAATTGAACCCTGGTCTCTTAGCTGTGAGGTCTGCGCGCTAACCACTAGACCACTAGGCTTGAAATAAGCTATGAAAATAAATCTTACAAAAAAATTTGTATCTCTTGGCCATTTTCATTTTTGTAAAAGTATCTCTGAAAAGAAAAATAAAACTTGGTGACCCCTAATATAGACAGTAGTATATTTAAACATTTACACTGCATGTATGTGATTGCATGTAAATTATTTAAATTATTTGTACAAATTACTGTTTACGCTGTACATTGTTCATATTTGATGTCATCTATTTATTCTCCACATTATTATTTATTATTTATTATTTATTATTTATTATTTATTATTTATTATTTATTATTTATTATTTATTATTTATTATTTATTATTTATTATTTATTATTTATTATTTATTATTACACGGGAGCCAGCAACTACATTTCGTTGGCAATTTCACTGCTGTGTTATTGTGCAATTGTCTATGTCTATGGTGTCAGTATCGGACGATTTCACTCACCGATTAATGGGATTGGTATCGGCAGCATAAAATCCTGACTGGAACATCCCTACTGTATATATATACAAATTAATTTATTGGTTCATATGACGCACACTGAACGACAAACAACACTAAGACTGTCTCCTTTTGTTGAATTGGAACCCGATCAATAAAGCGCTGCTATGTTGTGATGAGACATTCTAGTGCAATACATAAGTGTAAGCTATAGGCTTTCAGACAGTGACTAATATGAGATTGAAAAAATTCTAATGTTCTTTTTACCTTTACTAGTCTCCACCTTTCATGAGATGAGCTCAAAGATCTAAAATGTTTTTTTCTATACTGTACGCAAAAGGCCTGTTTCTCTCAAATATTGTTCACACATTCGTCTATAACTGTGTTAGCGAGCATTCATAATTTATTCATAATTTCAAAGGTGTGGCATAACACAATGCTGATTAGACAGCACGGTCATTTCACAGGTGCCTCTTCAATGGCTGTGCAAGATTGGAAGAAACTGAAAGCGGCCGATGCTGAGCATCCCAAGCATGCTCAATGGGTTACGTGTCCGTGGAGTATGCTGGCTATGCAAGATAGAAATTATGTTCAAAGATAATGCTTGTGAAGGATGAGAGCAAAAACCAAAGTGTTGTGTTCATATTCATGTTGTGCGTATTATACCTGAAAGCTTTAAAAATAATAATAATACAGATTGTTCTTGCAGACAGAATAGGAAGGACAACAAGGGCATGAGCAGACTACTTCCTGGGGAAGCTTAGCTCATTCAGTGTGTGCGGCAACTTGCCAGAGATCTTGTACCAGTCTGTGATTGCCAGTGCCCTGTATCTTGCTGGGGTTTGATGGGGGGAGCAGCACCAGCAAAAAGGACACAAACCTGATGGACAAATTGACGCGGAAAGCCGCAAAGTTGTCGGTACTCAGTGAGAGACAAGACAAATTGCTCTGCATGATGGATGACCTCATCCACCCATACCATCGTACAATAGAGGTGCAGGGGAACTCATTCTCCAACAAACTCCTCCGGTTACATTTAGCCGCTGTAACCAATCAATTTCCCTTGTGGATCAATAAAGTCTATCTAAGTTCTTCTGTTGGAGGCACTGTTGTACACATTTGGTATAGTATTGGTCATCCAATACTGTGGAATCAAACTATGGAATGGATTGAGTAAGGACCTCAAACAATGCACAACGATGAGCCAATTCAAGAAACAATACAAGCAGTTGATGTTTGCTAAATACAAGGATGAAGAGTCTTGAACCAGTCATGATGTGCTATATATATCACTATATTGACACGCACTATGGTACCCATTATGTCATTGGATGCTCATAGTACGAGGTGCATTATTAAAAAAAAAAAAAAATGGTGGATAAACAGATACACAGTACAGCCTTTAGCCTGGTTGTCACGCTACCACTGGCAGGCTAGATGTCTCCTGGGATTGAACTCGTCTACAGTGGCAAAGGTATGGCTGTGTGTTTTATTTGTTGTTGTTTTGTTCGAATGGAAAAGTGTAATGGAAAAGTTTGAGTAAAAAAACAAAAAAAAAGTCAAATTTAATATAACTTGACTTTTGCGTCTCACGGGGTGCGTTCAAGAACCACAAAAAGCACAATTAGTGAGAATAAAGACATAAACATGTTTGTATTGATACAAATCAATAGTAAACAAAACACAAGTCTCAATCATTTTGGTTAGGTTCGAGTTACTATAGTACCCATTGGTACCCATGATGTCATTGTATGGTCATATCACCTCGTACTTTGGTAAAAAAAAAAATAAAATAAAAAAAAATAAATAAAAAAACTTAAACTGTATTATGGAAAGCAGGAAGTGAACAAATGTAACAGTTACTGATTGTAAAAGTACCAGATGGAGGGGTAGGATTTAATAAGCTTTGCTTCTTCCTACTCCTTTTGGACATGTGGAACTGTGAACTGATTATGTGATGCATTCAATTGTAATCTGATGCATGTTCAAATGAAATAAAACCATTACCATTACCATTACCATTACCATTACCATTACCATTACATGTCTTTCTCTGCGTACCTCTCCATACGAATGTTGCATTTCATCACCTATTTTTTAAATTTTTAATATTAAGGTCATTTCTGTCATCTCAGCCCAAGCATATACGTTTTGTCATCCTCGACGGGAGGCACGAACTCTGTGCAGAACAGGGCAACATAAGGGGAGCGCACTCTGCCATGCGTCAGGTCCACCATTTTTCTCATCTTTTTTTCATGAGTGAGCAGTAGAAGAGTTGTATGATGCACGTGCGTGTGGTAATGTGTGTAACCTCCACAAGGGCAAAGTGTTCAGCGGACAGACAGAGATTAATGATAGGACGTGACAACCCTCCATTCAGCTGAAAGTTGAAAGCGGCTCAGGAAGTTGTGTCGTTCGTTATACGGTAAGAACAGCATGGGGCACAGGAGTAAAACTTGACTAAGGTAAGTACATTCAACTGGAATATTAACGTGAAAATCTAATTTAGTCACTTAAAGGGTCTCTGTGCGTGCAGGGTCATTATTCATTCCATAAGTCTGTCTTGATAATATCTATGGTCTGTGGAGATGATATCAACAGTAGCTACTGTATGTTCACAAGTCAGGGTACAAAGCCACACAATCTATCATTGCCATTTTTAGAGTAGAACTGCATCAGACTGAAAATACAGATAAACATTGCAAGTATTATGATAAGCATGACTTTTGAAACATATTTTATATTGGATTATATAAGTGTACCAAATGAACAACTACAAAACTCAACAGTTTCTATCGAGTTTGTTTGTGCTGTGGCTGCTATTTTATATTAGCAGCCCCATTGGTCTAAATAAAAACCTTTATGGATGCTGACTGCTGTCCAATAACTATAAGACGGCATCTGTGAGAGCTTCACATTGCCAGATTGCTCGGTGGAGAAGCTGCAGAGGGCATCGCTCTTGACTGAGGCCCCCATCCTCGGCAGTGAGGGCTGGGTTCAGGCTTGGTATTAACTTGGTATCAAACTCGATAAACAACATGTATGAGTTTAAATGCAATTTTCAATAAACTGATGAAGTTTTTTTGTCTTTTGCTCCTGTTTTCTTTTTTTGCATTTTGATTTTGATGCAAACCACCAGCACAAAACGCCATACAGTCGTCCCTCTTTTATCGTGGTTGCAGACCAAAGTGAAAGTGAATTTCCGCAAAGACGGAAATCTCTTTGCAACTTTGTAAATACGGGTTTAACATTATTAGAGCCCTTTAGACATGAAATAACACCCCAAAAGTCTCTTTTACAGTCCTATTATTCTTTGTCTACATCACACTGCGCAGGCTACGGGATTGTTGCGGCTATATAACAGATGTTATGGATATACAGTAAACCTCGGATATATCGGAGTCGGATATATCGGAAATTCGCTCACAACGGACAGATAAAAAAGAACCGATTTTTCTGTAATGCATTTCCAATAAAAATTCATTGCATATATCGGATTTTTAATAACGGATTTCGCCTATTTCGGACAAAATCTCCAGTCCCGTTCCAATGCATTTCCATAAAATTTCCCTCGCATATATCGGATGGCCGCATCGTGGCGCTCCGATTCGCCGAATCGTGACAGGCCGCTATACGACGTCATTTGCAGCGTTTGCAGCGTTGCCTGCGCGTCCAGGTACATTGGAAACATAGTCAAGGAAGTGCCTTTTTATAACGGATAAAATCCGATTTACGCATATACCGGATATAAATCCGATATAGTATGCGTAAAACGGACATTTTCCGGTATACGCATATAACGGATTTCGCTTATATCGGACAAAACCAGTGGAAACAATTGAATCCGATATATCCGAGGTTTACTGTTGCATCAGCAATTAGCTTTTCAACGTGGCTTTAATACATACTTGCTATTAGGCTTAAGCTGTGACATATGTAAAAGCCATTCACATTTTTTAATCATCAAAAAGTCCAGGGAATAAAACGAGAGTCATAACTTTTATGTAAGCCCAGCCCTTAGTGCAGCAGGAGAGGCGGAGACAGAAAATTTTCATTGGGGCAATCAAGGTGAGACCATTATTCACATAGGGGTGGAAATAACTTTCTACCTTAAATGTCTATATGGTCGATGAGGTGGCCAAAATGTACCCCTGGCCACCATGTAGCTCCACAACTCTATTGGTTTCTACATCAAACTTTACATCAAAATTAACATATTTCGCACCTGATTTTTATGAAATTTGATGTACAGATAGATATTAACGTTAATTTATATCCTTTAATATAATATCCTATTATCTTTTCCCGAAGCTCCAATCCATAAGGCTAAAAGTTCAAATCCGTCATACGACTGGAGGTCTCCAACAGAGTGTAAATCCGATGCAAAATTGAAAAGGAAAAGTAATCTACCTAACAAATGCATATACCATTAAAAATGTATCTGATATCAGATGAAAAAGCATGTTCACGGACGTCCCCACGGACTCTCCTAATCGAGCACACACACACACACACACACACACACACACACACAGCCTCAGATTTTACCGTGCTTACTTCAGGGAATTGTTACATTCCTAGTGAGGCTAGGCGGCGATTCGTAGCACGCCAGCTTGCTCCGAGCCATCCACGTTTGTTTACATGCTTGAAAGTCAGTTTGATGAGGTCATCTTTTGCACGGCGGAAAATATAAAATATGGAAACCCATTTTTGCAGACTTGCTGGAAATGTGATTTTCTATTGGAGAGTAATAAACGATCTGTGTGTCTACGTATGTATGGACAGTGTATGTCGTGGAATTAACAGCACCGCCACAAGTAGCTGCCTTTCAAGCAGCGATGTTTGTTTACTCAAGGACATTTCTTACATGTCATGAGTGCGGCGTCCGGCATCGATGTGATTCTCTGTCTACCCACTCATATCAAGTTGGCAGCACCGCGGCTAAGTTGAAAGTCAAGCAAGGAAATCTGAATTCACTCCCGAGAAAGATTGACGAGTTGGCGAGACCGTCAAGACCTTCAAATTTGTGTTTCACCGAATGACTCAGAGATAGCGTCTCAGAGCCTAACGTGAGGAACTCGCCAACTTCAGTCCCGTTAAAGCGGCCAGCGACACAAGAGCCTGTGGGAAGCACAAAGGGGGTGGGTTTGCACTGTATGTAAACACAGTGTGATGTCGTCATGGCCATGTAAACATTAAAATGTCCACTTATACAGCAGTTTTTTAAATATTGGTTTTCATTATCAAGAAAAAAAAAATGCAATATCTGGCCGATATCATCGGCCATCGTCAAGTCTCATAACATTATCAAGGCCTGGTAATATTAATTATCATAATAATACATTTGCCTTTCTAAAATCCCAAGGACACTGCACATGCCAAAGGATAAAAACAACACTCAAATATTAGAGGGAGTATACAATTTTGAAGTGACCAGAATACTACATAAACTTATGTTTCAATATTAGTTTTACTAATAATAGGCCATAGCCAACCACGAAACAGCAATCGTTTATTTATTAATTATTATTTGAAAAAAAAGTAGTACAGACAAAATCATTAAAAAGGTCAGAGAAGAAATGGTCACACTAAAAAAAAGGTTTGATGATAATAGATCGTAAAACTAAAATCATGCTGTTTGGTAACAGCAGAAAGGACACGTACCAGCAAATACAAATAGACAGTGTAGACATTGAAAGGGTGAAGGAAAATACATTTCTGGGGATCACAATAGATGAAAATATGAGCTGGAAACCTCATATTACAAATATACAACATAAGGTGGCCAGAAATATTTCAATATTGAACAAAGCAAAATTTGTTCTCAATCAGAAATCACTCCACACTCTTTATTGCTCTCTGGTTCTACCATATCTTACTTATTGTGTGGAAATATGGGCTAATAACTATAAAAGCAATCTTCACTCGCTAAATGTACTGCAAAAAAGGTCAGTAAGGATAATTCATAATGCCGCCTACAGAGAACATACTAACTCCTTATTTCTAAAATCACAAATACTTCAACTTGCTGATATAGTTCATCTTCAAACAGCTAAAATAATGCATAAGGCTAAAAATAAGCAATTAGCTAAAAATGTCATCCAATACTTCTCTACAAGAGAGGAGAAATATGATCTCAGGGAAGAAGTACATTTGAAACACTTCTATGCTAGGACTACGTTATGCTAGCCATAGCATTTCAGTATGTGGAATCAAACTATGGAATGGATTGAGTAAGGACCTCAAACAATGCACAACGATGAGCCAATTCAAGAAACAATACAAGCAGTTGATGTTTGCTAAATACAAGGATGAAGAGTCTTGAACCAGTCATGATGTGCTATATATATCACTATATTGACACTTACTATGGTACCCATTATGGCATTGGATGCTCATATCACCTTGTACTTTGGTACGAGGTGCATTATTAAAAAACAAAAACAAAAACAAAAAACCTTAAACTGTATTATGGAAAGCAGGAAGTGAACAAATGTAAGAGTTACTGATTGTAAAAGTACCAGATGGAGGGGTAGGATTTAATAAGCTTTGCTTCTTCCTACTCCTTTTGGACATGTGGAACTGTGAACTGATTATGTGATGCACTCAATTGTAATCTGATGCATGTTCAAATGAAATAAAACCATTACCATTACCAAAAAATGCAACATAGCAAATGAGTGATCTGGGCATGTCATTTCCAACCAGGCTTAAGATTTTTTTCAGGAGTGTATCCTAAGAGGAGGATCACATGACATAACATACATTTCAGCCCAGAAACTGAATCTAGGATTTACAGAAAGAAAATGGCTTTGACGTGACCTATCCGTCGATTGACATTTCCACCTTTACTGCAGTATAAAAAAAAGAGTTACTACCGCTGTGACATTGCCTTTGACCTCAAAATGCTTTTGGAATTAAGAGAAAACATATACTGCATGTTTGTTCCTCAAACATTGTCATCGCTTCAAGGTCACCTGCTGGGGGTGGGCTGTTTGGAAACCCATTTTAACACTGAACTGAAACATGATTTACTCAAAATGATTTGAGTTTCCACTTCATCTACTGTCTGTGTGTATGTGTCCTCCATCACTGTGATGTCATGATGAATGGTCACCCAGCAGAGCAGGAGAGCTGCAGAGAGTGAAAGCGAGAGGAAATGCACTTTCTCCTGTGCCTTTTTATCGCTCTATTTCATCACGGAAATCACCTCATTTACTGTGAGCACTTCACCATTCATCTCCTATAGTCAGTGGCAAAACCCATTTTCTGTGTGTGCATCAGTGTGTGTGTGTGTGTGGGGGTGGAAGCATGTGATTAAGTCAAAAGAACAAAGAAAGATATAGCAGTTTTGGAGTAGATTTTTTGTGACAGGTTTTGTGTTCATTCATTCATTCATTCATTTTCTACCGCTTTTCCTCACGAGGGTCGCGGGGGTGCTGGAGCCTATCCCAGCTGTCTTCGGGCGTAAGGCGGGGTACACCCTGGACTGGTCGCCAGCCAATCACAGGGCACATATAGACAAACAACCATTCACACTCACATTCATACCTATGGACAATTTGGAGTCGCCAATTAACCTAGCATGTTTTTGGAATGTGGGAGGAAACCGGAGTACCCGGAGTACGGGGAGAACATGCAAACTCCACACAGAGATGCCCGAGGGTGGGATTGAACCCTGGTCTCCTAGCTGTGAGGTCTGCGCGCTAACCCCTAGACCACCGTGCACCCCAGGTTTTGTGTTAAAGAGTTAAAAAGTTACCAAATACATACATACATATATTCATCTGTTGTATATTTGTTTCAATATTTTTTGTGTATGTTTCATGAGGTATGGGGATTAAATCTATGTTATAATTAAATCAATGATTGAAATCTATGGCAAATACGAGAAGTCAATGACAAGAGTTTCAGTTCATGTGGTTCCCAGGCAGCTTGAGAAACAGCAAATGCTGGTGCCCATGTTGAATTTTAAATAAAACTCCATGCAACAGGCTTTATTTTCATGTACATTTCTTGGAAGAATTATTACTCAGAAATCAATTAGAAAGTACTTAGAAATGGGGCGGGAGGGGGTTACTTTTCAATCACCCTGTACATAATTAAGAGGTCTAAGAACCCTCAACTACAAAATAACTGTAATAAAATTTTCTGCATTTTTACAGAGGCTGCACGGTGGCCTAATTGGCCTAGCTGTGTCAGCTACACAGTCACTACAGCCAGGTTCCAATCTCTGTTCTCGCCGTGCACTGGTGGGTTTTCTTTGTGCTGGTTGGCTTCCTTCTGCATTCCAAAAATATGCACGTTAGCCTAATAGGGGATTCATAGGTGTGAGTGTGAGCCTCTGCTTGTTTATATGTGACGTGCGATTGTTTGGCGACCAGTTCAGGTTGTACCCCGTGTAATACGACACATCAGACTGCAACTGTGTTTGAAACTTCCAACACTTCCAAAACTTCATGTTTTTTTTTTTTTCAAAATACAGTGGTACCCCAGTTAACATGTTTTGTGAAACTTTTTGGAAAAAAAAAATATTTTGGCTTGCGTTTGCCTGCTTGTTTAGCATCCAAAATACATGCATGCTAGGTTAATTGGCGACTCCAAATTGTCCATAGGTATTAATGTGAGTGTGAATGGTTGTTTGTCTATATGTGCCCTGTGATTGGCTGGCGACCAGTCCAGGGTGTATCCCACCTCTTGCCTGAAGAAAGCTGGGATAGACTCCAGCATACCCGTGACCCTAATGAGGATAAGCGGTATAGAAAATGAATGGATGGAAAAATGCATATTCAAAAACACTATACAATAACGCATAAGAGAGAAAGGCGATGGGCCGAACCGAGACAAGGGTGAAAGACTTCCACATTTTGCGGCTTTAAGACCATCGGTATTTCAGAGGTATGGCTCAGAGGTGGCTGTGTCACACACACACACACACACACACACATGCATACACTACATTGGTTCCAACGTAACAGTATGTCAACCCTGCAGTGCATCATGGTGTTTGTGTCGGTCTCATTTTATATCCATAACACTCATATCTTGTTCCGACAAGAAAACATGCGTTGACCTTACAGTAACATGTTCAGCAGGGGGTCAAACATGCTCGCAGGCACATTTCTGAGATGTCACTGCCGGCAGCGGTTGTTGTTGTTGTTGTTGTTTTAATGTTCTATGTTAAACAGCAAAATCCATGTTTATTGGTTCCAGAACTTTGACATTCATATTTTTTTCCATTTTGCCAAATCGGTGGTTGCAGCAGAATAATATTATTTTGTGTTGCTTTGCTAATCGATGATTTGAATGTGACCGCTCCTTGCAGATTCTCAATGATAAGTAGCAGAATTCATAATATGAATAAAATACTGAGACTTTAAATTATTCAAAAGTCAAACCCACAGAATGCAAACTCACCTGCAACTACATACAGTACATGCATGATAAAGATGTGTCATTTCATTCATGCGATTGGTGCTCTTCTGAAGATTCAGTTTATGCAAAGTATAATCTAAACGGCTTCAAGTACGACTGGAATTATTCCACAAAGTCAAAAAAAAATGTCATTTAATTAATGCAATCGACCCTCTTGCAAGTAATTATGACAGCAGAAACTCTGTGCAAAATTAACATAACAACAAGGTCTACTTGTCAGAGAAATTGCAGAAATACAGCAGCATAGAAGTGATGGAACAAGCAAAAGGGCCATGGCACCAAATCAGTGTGAGCGGACGCCAGCGGGGCCAGGAACGAGAGGGGAATGGAGCCCAATTCCGGCACGGAATGAAGGGCCTTGTGTGACAATGCCCTATGCCGTCCCTGTGTGTCTGCTGTATTGTATCGATGCTGGTTGACTTGTGTTGCAAATAATAACGTAGCCTAAGGAAGCTGTATGTATGAATAGCCCTGCCGGTGCTACAATTATAAGATGTTTTGGAATAAGTGATCATTATGCAGCACATCCAAAGAGAAATGAGAACATTGATAAGTCTTATGTACTGTAACTATATACACTTGATGCATTTCCATCTTCATTGAATCTAATATCATTTGAAACCAGATGTATGAGGAGTATGTGATTTGTTTATTCATTGCAGTGCAAAGAGAAGCTACATCTGCTGAGAATCAGTTTATTGCTTTTCTATTCCACATCAAGTTACGAGCGCTCTGAAAGGGAGGATGTGCTCTCTGCTTAATACCATTAATAATTCACAACTGACTCCACAGCAGTCTAAACAGAAGCATGCCGGTGTGCTGGAACCTTTGGTGCGGGGCAGGAGAACAGAGACAGGGTTCTTGGACTAATGTAACATGACAGCGTTCACCTCGGATGATGGAGAGTGGAAGAAAACTATCAAAATGCTTATAAATATCTTATAGAGCCACTGAAAAGAAGCAGAGCATGGGGAGGGTGCAGGATGCAGCGAGATGTGCTCCTGCTCTGCACAGGAGGCAAATATTAGGCTAGTGACACAGAACAACGGGATGATGTTGCGTGTTTATTAGCATGTGTTTATAGCTGAGAATATGCTTACTGTGGCAAAGGGGATGGCAAAATCATCGAGACACTGTAGAAAGGTAGTGAATGCTGAGGTTAGTTCAAATATATTATGTATAAGGTCTATAGCTGTAAATGACATATATTTGCCTTTTGCATCTGTGACATCTAAGGTTCTGTGTTCCACTGCTCTATCGTGGTTCACCTTTCGTTGAGTTTTATTAATTAAAAAAAAAACAATTACAGGCCAAGTCTGGCTCTTTAAGAACAATTATATCCAATTGTATCCAACAATTGTATACAATCATTGCTCTGTTTTCTCAGAATTATCCTGATTACGCAAGATAATATCTTGCATGAAGCTCCAGCACAACGGCAATGGCTGTTATCTTGTATTTCTTCCATTTTCAAATATTCGTTTTTTGCCGGTTGTTTGGATGATAAAATGTTTCAGCACTTGTGCTACAATCATTTTGTCTGAAGTGTGCTATATAAATAAAGCCAGTTTGATCAATTGAAACATCGAAGACGATCATTTTAGCATGATTAGGTATTCTTTGTCAGCGAAAAGGTCCTCTAATGAACAATGTTGGGTTGCAGAGTTCAAAAGGTCATATCAGGTATATCTTCAAGGTCATTTTTTTATAGATTCCTCAAACAAATCTATGATCAGTTTGCAGGGACTACACAATGCCTGCAGACGTGTCACATGCCATGCATTGTGTAAATGCATTTTGTACCTTAATAAAATATAATAGTTACTATTACTGGTAACTAGTTACTTTTGTAGTGGAGTAACTCAGTTACTTTTTTTGAGAAGTAAATAGTAACTATAATTACTTTTTTAAAGTAATGTGCCCAACGCTGCTCATCAGCAGTATTTCATCTCATTTCATCTCCAAGTCCATTATTAAACATATTTTCACTTTTGTCACAACGGAAACATGCTAATTGAAAACATTCATTGAGAAAGGGAAAAAATGCAACACAATTTTTTTTACTGAATCCATCACCAAATAAAACCGTTGACTATGGCAATGTGACGGGAGTAATCTAATTGATACTATGTTAAAATAAACCGCCATGCCAATGTCGGTTACGCTTGGGTTAATGACAATTAGCAACTGCAATGTGACTTTCACATTACAGTTAATGAACATCCCCAACCATGTCAGCACAAGGTGATTGCTAAGCATGGAAGCCACAGTCGTATCACAGTGAGTGTGTGAATTAAAAACAATGAATTCTTTTTTTCAATACAACAATGCTTCGTTACTACTGTGTTATTACTGAATATGTTAGGCATGGCATTTTTTTTCTCATTAATATCTGCATGATTTGTATCTAAATGCAGCCGTGAAATGGTTTTGACAAAGTAGCATGGGTCATTCATCTATCGATGAAGTTCAGTTTTGTACTGTATGACAGTAATCGCTTGTTTATCGCGGTTAAGGTAAAGCAAAGCAAGTTTATTTATCGAGCACAGTGTAATTCAAAGTGTTTTACAGAAAATAAAGCAAAGATCATTTAAATAATTCTAAAAACATCATAGAATTATTCTATCCATCCATTTTCTATGCCACTTATCCTCACTTGGGTCACGCGTATGCTGGAGCCTATCCCAGCTGTCTTGGGACAAGAGGCGGGGTACACCCTGGACTGGTCGCCAGCCAATCACAGGGCAAATATAGACAAACAACCATTCACACTCACATTCATACCTATGGACCATTTGGAGTTGCCAATTAACCTAGCATGTTTTAGGAATGTGGGAGGAAACCGGAATGCCCGGAGAAAACCCACGCATGCACGGGGAGAACATGCAAACGCCACACAGATGCCCAAGAAGAGATTCATACCCAAGTCTTCCTGATCTCCTAACTGTGTAGCCTACATGCAAATGAAACAGCATGATTTGTTAATTAATACACTGTTGAAAAAACGTGAGTGAAGCCGTGAAATTTAAAGGGATGACTGCATACTAAAGATATAAGAATGCACACCTCACTTTCAGTCATTTATGAAAACCTGTTAGATAAAAAGTCATGCTGCTAAATGTGCTTTTAAATTCATAAGGTAGCAGTCAGCAGATTTAGTCTGTTTTGTTATGAGGCCGTTTCCTGTACTTGGTTCTTCTGATGTGAGACTCATTTCTGGCAGAACGTTTTCTATCTAGCAGAGTCTGCCTTATTTTGATCTGTCCAACTGAACTCGGTAGTAGCAAATAGTATGCAAAAAAAACAAAAAAAAAAACAAGTTTTGCATGAATGGCCGTGGTTGTGTTGCTTTCTCGATTTGGGCCTAAGGGCTTCTTCACTCAGAGGAAAGAGCCTGCTTGGACACGTAAAAAGCATCATAGCGTTGAATGGTCACAGAAGGCCTTTGCCTTTGGAAGTGTTGCCATCTACTCTTTACTCTGATGTGTGATATTTTCCCAGAATTCCCAACTGATGGGGGATCAAATGCTGCTTGAGGCAGAAGAACTCTCTACTCTGCTGATTTGACAAGGAAGGCTAAAGTGAATAAAAAAGGATGCAATGTACTGTATACCGGTATTTACCGGTATAGAGAGTGAATGAATGAGAATGAATCTAGTATTCTTGTGTTAAATGATGCCAAAGTTTCAGATAATGGAGTTTGCACATTTGGAAGTGACCCTTGAAAGAAGCTTGGAATGGCTCAAAAAGCTCGCTTTCGAAAGGCGTGGTAAAACTGCCCCGTTGTGACGTCACAGAGACGGACTTCCTGTGTATATATCTGCGTTGTTTACTAGCTAGCAATGCTTCGAAAGGGAAAGCCACATTTGTTTACAATTCCTAAAGATGCCACCATCAGGCACAAGTGGTTGGAGTTCCTGCTTCCCTAGCAGCAAAAGAAATGCATTTTAATCTGTCAATGGCATTTCACACTGGACTGTTTAGTGAACATGGGCCACGATGCAGCTGGACTAGCCAACAAACTTGCTGAAGCCCTACGCCTTTCCAACGTTGCCTGATCGTGTGGAAGAGTCGGAAGAGCAAGCAGTAAGTAACAATTTATCAGTGTCCTAACTGTGTTTATTTTGTGTAAGTCATGGAAAAAAACACTTATCTGTGTAGCACTATAGCATAGAGGAAGCAGGGTTGATAATAGCCTTTTAGTAAAGTTACAGATGCTCTAAAGAAACCTAGCGCTAAAATGCTAAAGCTAGTTACCATCGAGAGATGCCTTGGAGTAACCTATTTTCTTGCGAAACTTGAGACAGTCCAGTCTCTACGTCCGGACAGATGCTCTAAAGAAACCTAGCGCTAAAATGCTAAAGCTAGTTACCATCGAGAGATGCCTTGGAGTAACCTATTTTCTTGCGAAACTTGAGACAGTCCAGTCTCTACGTCCGGACAGATGCTCTAAAGAAACCTAGCGCTAAAATGCTAAAGCTAGTTACCATCGAGAGATGCCTTGGAGTAACCTATTTTCTTGCGAAACTTGAGACAGTCCAGTCTCTACGTCCGGACAGATGCTCTAAAGAAACCTAGCGCTAAATTGCTAAAGCTAGTTACCATCGAGAGACGTCTTGGAGTAACCTATTTTCTTGCGAAACTTGAGACAGTCCAGTCTCTACGTCCGGACAGAAGCTCTAAAGAAACCTAGCGCTAAAATGCTAAAGCTAGTTACCATCGAGAGACGTCTTGGAGTAACCTCTTTTCTTGCGAAACTTGAGACAGTCCAGTCTCTACGTCCGGATCGGATTCAGGATCCAACACATATGGCTGTATGTTACAAGCAGACAGTTTATAGAGATAAATTGCTGTTTATTATCAACTCCTATACCAGAGGTAGGGAACCTATGGCTCGGGAGCTAGGTAGGGCTCTTTTGATGACTGTATCTGGCTCTCAAGCATTTCCTACCACAATAAAAATGCATTTTTGCTAACATTTTAAAGTAAACCATCACAGAAATGACTGTTAAAAATAATATTCAAAATCAACAACTTTCTTATGCATTTTAATTCGTAATTCCATCTATATTCTGCTGCAATACGGCCAACCACATCTATCTTTCCTGATGATATTTTCCAGGTCAAACACCAAAACTTGATTATTACTGCGTAATGCTGTAGTCTACCTCGGTCATTGAGATGTCAAAAAAACATGTAAATGTAAACTTTCCTCCTTTAGTCAAATAGCTAAAGCTGCAGAACCAAGCCTTCTGGTGAAGATGGCCAAAAGAATGAAATACGTGTACTGAATACGGTTCAAGACTATGCAGCAGCAGAAGTTGCATTAATGGCAGCAAGTATTTGATTTATTATTAGACACTGCGCTGCTCACGAAAGTATGCTGGCCACACCCCATTGGTGTGGGGTAGTGTGCCTGGTCTACATAATTAGAGTCCATTATATCTAAAACTGTTGGTCTTACATAAAAATGCACACATTTTATTGCATTCAAAATGTATATGGCTCTCACAGATACACATTTTTAAATATCTGGCCTTCATGGCTCTCTTAGCCAAAAAGGTTCCCGACCCCTGTCCTATACCGTTCATCAACTTCTATCCAGTTAGCGGCACAAACCAGAACTCTTTCTATGCACTGGCAGGGTGACCAACCACAGCAGAGTGGCCATGCCTGGAGGCGAGCCGTGTGTGGAATACATTAAAACAGACCGTCCTCGTGGGAACCACACTATCCAAATAAATACAGCTGAATAGGCGCATATTCCGGAAGCACTAGAACGCTTTCTGTGCTGGTTATCGTGTGTAGCTGCTCTATTGGAGTACACAACTCAATACAAAGAAATTATTAGGTCTGCAGTGTATGGAATCCAAAGTCAGACAAAAACATAATTCCAACAAAAGAGTAAATCCAGTAAGCCTGACCATTTGTGAACATGAAGCCAGGAGTGTCCCGCATAAGAAGACTGTGCAAGCTCAGTTGGTTGAGAGTAGGAGGTGTGAGGATTTGCCCGGAAAACGTGTGTGAAAAAAATGAGGGAGGTGTTGATTAGCGGAAGGAAATCTTTTTTAGTTCAGAGGGCAGCATATACCGTAGAGTTTGCTGCAGTGGTTTAAATGATTTATTTTCTAGTAGGGTCTGTAATGTCAGTATTACATCGTACATAACTTAACTTCAATAACTTCATGAGAGAGAACAAATAGTACTACTTTATAGCTGCATGGTTTCTTGGACTCATTTATATTGTGAGCACACTTGCTCATTGACGGCTATGCAACTTTTAAAAGTTGATAATTTCTTCAGTATATACAGTATAGAGTATAAACAGTATATATAGGGGTGCTCCAATCCATCGGCCACAGATCGGTGTCGGCCAATGTCAGTAAGAGAAAGAAAGAACATTTCTGCCGTGTGTGGGACTTCCAGTCTTTGTGTGAGTGATATAAGTTTTGCACCCTGCAAAACATGCCTCAAAAAATGTCTCACCGCGGTGGCGCTTTGAAAAGCTTTAGATTGTTGCGGCATTTGGGGGCGAGCACTTGGCAGGGTGTGGTGAGTGCGATGTGATCATGCATCCGGCAGCTGCTAAAGCCCCCAACCTGCTGTTCTTGCTAGTGTGGGTAAAATCTGGGGATGAATACCATTTGGGAGCATGCAGACACTAGAAGGCTTGGTTCTGCAGCTAAGTGCAGGAGAAACTTCTGTTGTGTGCAAAAATATGTGATATTTTAATAACAAATATGATCTAATATATAACGTTATTTGTAATACCTTTCCACTTTGTCCCTTAAATCCTTGCGAAATCAATCAAATTCCCTCCCATATTTTGCTAACACACTAAAAATAGCATATGCTCATGGGCAATAAAAACATGAGATTATAAGAAATTACAGTTTTAAGATTTAGCAATGATGGAGCCTTTAGGGCACGTTTAGATGCTGTTCATACGACATATGTTGTTTGTTTCAGAATGAGGTCTACTTGACTCAGGTGTGATGATTTGTATTGTGTGCAGGTCCCTGCACTTATGGACGTCCCTATGTTCGAACATGGTGCTAGTTATGGCCAAACTGTGGTTCGCACAGAAGTCCAGTAACATCACACCGCATGGGTTCACATCAGGGAGGCCGTTCCTCCCAATCACGCCCCTCCAGGTCACACTGTCATTGCCCACATGGGCGTTGACGTCTCCCAGTAGAACGATGAAGTCACCAGTCGGGGTGCTCGCCAGTACTCCCCTGATGGACTCCAAGAAGGCTGGGTACTCTGAGCTGCCGTTTGGCGCATACGCACAAACAACAGTCAGGACTCATTCCCCAGCCCAAAGGCGTCGGGAAATGACCCTCTCGTTCACCAGGGATGACTCCAACACAGAGGCACCAAGCCGGGGGGCTATTAATAAGCCCACGCCAGCTCGTCGCCTCTCCCCTGCAGCAACTCCAGAGTAGAACAAGGTCCAGCCCCTCTCGAGGAGTTTGGTTCCAGAACCAAGACTGTGGGTCGCGGTGAGTCCGACTATGTCTTGTCGGAATGTCTCAACCTCTCGCACAAGTTCAGGTTCCTTCCCCACCAGCGAAGTGACATTCCATGTCCCAAGAACCAGATTTGGCCGCCGAATACCAGGTCGCCCAGGCACCCGCCCTTGACTGCCACCCAACACACAATGCACCGGACCCTTATGATTGTCCCCATAGGTGGTGTATCTGCGAGGGGGAAATCCTGGTGCCCGGCCACCAGGTGCTCGCCTGCGAGCCCCTCCCCAAGGCCTGGCTTCAGGGTGAGGCCCTGGTATCCCACATCCGGGCGAGGTGCGGTTCCTCCTTTTTGTTGCCATCATAAGGGTCTTCTAAATCACTCTTGGTCTGTCCCGTCAACTCGGACCTGTTAGCCTTGGGAGACCCTACAAGGGGCATATAACCTCGGACAACATAGCTCCTCAGATCACTCGGGTACTCAAACCCCTCCACCACGATAAGGTGGTGATTCACGGAGGGGCATTCCAAAAACATGCTAGGTTAATTGGCGACTCCAAATTGTCCATAGGTATGAATGTGAGTGTGAATGGTTGTTTGTCTATATGTGCTCTGTGATTGGCTGGCGACCAGTCCAGGGTGTACCCCGCCTGTCGCCCAAAGACAGCTGGGATAGGCTCCAGCACGCCCGCGACCCTCGTGAGGATAAGCAGTAGAAAATGAATCAATGAATGAATAGATGAATGAATGAATGGATGGATTTTAGAATCATAATGTGAACCTTGTGAGGTAAGTCCAAACGAAGCAATATGAGAATTGTGATTGCTCGAAAGTACTAACTGTTACATCAGAATGTTAATGTGTGGCATTTTAGTGACACATTATATTGTCTTCAGCAGTTCTGAATAACTCGTGGGTGAAAACGGAAATAGATTAGGAAAATGGGAATGTTAAGCAACACTAAGCAGGGATGAGGTATGAAAAAAAAAATGGAGTGAACCCTAGACCTATTGAGCTGTAGTGTGATAGAAGTTGTACATGAACACACACATTAACATCCAGGTGACAGCTACAGCGCTGCTCTGTGTTTGATTAATAGCCTGATAGCTCCCTTTGTTGTGGCTTTGCCGACCAAGCAACAATTTTGGTGCTGTGATTATGTGTGTCTTGTGTGTGTGTGTGTGTGTGTGCAGATAAGAGACTGTTTAACCTTCTGCCAATCACAGGCACAGATGTTATTTGGGTTTCCTCCCAAGATCACATTGGCAGCTCTTCTGAAGCTGCTGCTCTGAATATTATCCCAAGTGCACAAAGCAGCAGGCTATGGAATGTAAACGACTTTCATTTCTGTAGACCATCCATTTAGAGCAATATGAAGTGAGCTCTGCATTTGGACAACCCAAGTACAAATATAGACATAAAAGGTTTGTACAGTTTTCACAGCTTTTGAACATAGTATTTAAAATTAAACAGTTCAGCTTAGTTTAGGCTGTCAAATGTTTGCAATTTTAAATCAGATTAAAATTTAAATTATTTGATCAGGATTAATCACCATTTGCAACAATGTCTGAAATCCACCACAACTGTTTTTATCCAGGTATTGCTTTCCTTTGTCTTTGTTTCTTTAGACCACACAAAAAGACATAATAATACAGGTTTGCGAGCTAGTTTATTGTAGTGCTGGAAAAAGCCGCTACTTTTTCACATGCTTTGAACCCTGTGACACAATGATGCGGCTAATTTATGGCTAAAAGAACTGCAGGTCTCATCAGTGCAGATTCATGAAGTACTCAATTGGAGTTGTGAAGTGGGAACTAATGTCATGTTTTGAAGTCTTATGCCACAATCGTGTTTTATTCATCTAGGTAAATCGGATCAAGGGTAGAATTACGGTCTCCTCTGGCCGTGGCAGCTGTTGAAATCACCTGATAAAAACATGTTGCAGCTCACTCATCGGAGCTAAGAAGTGATGCTGAGAAAGTCGGATTGCAAGGTTTAGAGTGTGTTTTTCTGTGTAAAAACCCCATGTTAAAATGTGGACACATGTGGCTTTGGTGAATGCAGCATATATTCAGGTGCACTCAATAGTCCATATCTGACGGTAATTTTGTATATTTATTAATCCAGTATTAATTTAGTTACCACTCTTAGCACATTATTTTTTATATCTTTTATTTTTCATGTGCAACTTTTTAAATCTGAGTTCAATTGGACCCTGTCTGGAATTTACTTACATCTGATGCACATGTGTGCATCTACGTACATGCACAAATGTGCTTGTTTGTGCGGATAGTTGAAATCTTCACTCATGGCTTGAATTCCATTATTTAATTTGATTTAATGGAAAAAAAAAACTGGAAAAGCATAAAAACACAGCGAGGAACGTTACTTTTGATGTCGCCAATGTCACTCAAATGATTTATCAATTAATTTATCAACATTTATTAATTAACCAATTGGAAGAGAAGACAAAAAAAAGTGAAACACAGAAGAATTTGACTGTGAATGTAATATATATATATATAATAATATAATATATATATATATATATATATATATATAATTGGAAAATTCTGAGAAACTAATATTAATGAGTGCTAATGTGGAAGCTGAACTCACAGTGAGCCCTGAAAGAAGTTTGGGATGGCTCCAAACGCTCGGTTTCAAAAGGCGTGGTAAAACTGCCCCTTTGTGATGTCACAGAGGAGCGGGCTTCCTTATATGGTTCTTAGTTAGGAAGCACTTTGGTTGTGTGACCAATCACAGCAGAGTGTAAATTAAAATAGTGCGTTTAGTTTTCTGTGCTGGTTATTGTGTGTTTCTGCTCTATAGGAGACCATAACTCAATACAAAGGGTAAAAAAAATTGCATAATAGGTCCCCTTTTAAACAATTCATGGAGAGGTTCAGCCATCAAAAGCATAAAAATTTTGAATTGTGAGAAACCGGAATCGAAACAAGTAATCTGAACCTGGAACATGAATATTATCTTTTTAGAGCAGCAGGTCAAATCCTTGGTAGAGTAATGATACAGGCTCCTGCCTGGCATGTGTTCGATTCCCGGCCAGGGATAGAATAGAAAAGGCTATTCCGTGTAAAATCTTAGCCAAAACCATTTGCATTATTGACTCGTTGTGGTGACCCTAGACGAGGGAAAAAAACAATAAAAACACTGCAGCAGGCCAAAGTGTACCGTATCCACAGCCATGTGAAGCCGACAGGGCAATTAGTATCAACGTAATGAATTAAAGGAAGCTCTCAGCATACAGCACATTATTTCATCATGTTAAAGTCAAACCGAAACCACACTGACTGTTTTATTGCTGTTTTTGCAACAAAACTTTGCAACAAAACCATCTGCTAGAGCAAAAATAATTTTGCATTGGTATTTTGGCTAGGTGCAAGAAAAACTTTGCATGTCATTACAAGGGCAAAAGTATGCTAGTTACCAAGACAATAGCAATTTGTAAATAAATACACACTGAGTTTTACACTTGTAAAAATATGTTGTATACTATGATGAATTATTACTAAATTGTATTGGTAAGTAGTTTGTCACAACACTAAATGCTGTTGGCAGGTTTAAGTGTCAGTGGTTAAGTATGATAAAAATATATAGCCTGGCAGAATATTTGGGTCATTAACCGTTTTGATGCAGTTGAGCATAAAATCACTACTGCAAGGCAAATCCTTGACATGAAGTCTGACGGCTAAAATAAATCCTTGAACAAAGCAGAACATTTCCGAGTTTTGGTTGACATTCCCTCATTGGATGACTGAGTTTAAAAATTCATTAATTCACCACTGGATTTACTCTGTTCTGTATTTAGGCCAAAGATGAATTTTGGATGCGGTGTTGACATATCTTCCTTCTTGAAGCCGAAGTTACACAACTGGTGGCTGGTTTAGGAATCATTTAGATTTATAACCTTTTTATGCATGTGGGTGCAAACACGTGCTTGCTTGTACAAGGCCACGGACAACATGAGGCTGGCAAAGGGTGACAATGATTTTCTGTATGTCCACATACCCATAATTGTTTCATTATCACCCAGTGGAACATCATTATTAGCTTTGGTCTGTGCTGTAATTAACGCATGGTGAATGACTGAAGGGACCAAGGAGAAGGAGCTTCTGTCTTCTGCTACGGCAACCACATCTTCCCCTTTCAGGGAAAAAGCAAGGCAACAACATTAGGCCAGAAAAGTATTGCCTTGTCATTATGACTGTTAAGCAATTTAAATATTTCATCACAATTAATCTAATTGTTTGCCCATAATTAACTCAGAATTAATCACATTTAATCGCAGGTAGAAATACGTTTTTAATCTGTAATAAGTAGGGGAAATCTCCTTGTGGTAAACGATTTGATGTGCAACTACAACAAATACATCAATGTAATATACATTTTGGAAATATGGGTCATTATTGAACAAAAACAATATACAGTCAGCAAGCATATTTTTGTATTAATATTTTTCTTATTAACTCTTAAACTCACCAACAAAAATACAAGTACAAAATATAAGCGAGTGAGACTAACACACTGATGCTTTACTGATTTTTGATTACATTGTTTTGATTACATTTCATTCATTCGTTTTCTATACCGCTTATCCTTCGAGTGAGAGGCGGGGTACACCCTGGACTGGTCGCCAGCCAATCACAGGGCACATATAGACAAACAACCATTCACACTCACATTCATACTTATGGACAATTTGGAGGCGCCAATTAACCTAGCATGTTTTTGGAATGTGGGAGGACAGCGGAAACCGGAGTTGCAAACTCCACACAGAGATGTTGAAGCAGGGAATCAAACCCAGATCTTCCCAGCTCCTGAACGTGTGGCCAACAGGCTAACCACTCAACCACTCTGCAGCCCACTTTTGTGGTTGACTTTGGCCTAGTGTTCTACATAGTACGTAGCAGTCTCTTACTTACAGTTTTTCACTAATCATGCATATACAGTAATGGTTAGTCACCTATTTTGCCCCTATAAAGCCTTTGGTTGACCCCCCAAAAATGTCACTGGCTGTGAACTGGAGGATGCGACTTGCACCAATAAAAACCTTCATTTGTGCTGAGGATAGTCCCCTGTCTTGCCAATCGGATTCTCTGGCTCAGGGCTGCTAACATTGTTTTGGGTCTATCACTTTACTATTTTTGTTTCATAACCTTCAGGATCCTGGAAGAAGTTTAAAATGTATTACTATCCAACCTCAAATTAAGAAAAAAATGTTTACCTTTGCCACCAAGAGGTCACGTGAAAGTGTGAGGTCATGTGACAGTGTGAATATGTCAAATAAAATGAATCCACATTTTTGGGGGGGGCTTTTAAGGCTGGGGTCTTAAACTTTCAGATGATGACCAACGTATTTCACTTTAAAGATCATTTGCAATAAATTGCTTACTCAAACATTTTTGCTCTTGCGCTCCCATTTCTCCTTTTTGCATTTTTAAGCTCAACTGAGAACCTCCTGAAGAAAGGAAATGTAAATTCTTGCAATTTTTCAACCTATCTTGAAATATTCATCACTTGTGTACATAGTACTAGTACATGTACTAGTGTGTATATGGAGAGAGCGGAGAGAGGGAGATAGAGAGAGATAGATAGAAATAGACATAAATAGCGAGCAAGAGAGAGAGCTTTAGGCAACCTGCAGTCATGCCCATTCAGCTACTTAAAACAAATGAATATTTCCAGGCTGGTATGAGGGCTTTTACGCTCAAATCCAAGGGAAATTTGAGCATTTTATCCCATACACCATGCAGAGCAGCAAGCCCAATGGCTTAAGGATTATCACAGCAATCCCCACAGCTCAAAAATGGTTAGGAAATTGAACGGAAATAAGAAGGGATAAATAACCATATGAAGAATGAGGCAAGGGACCGGGGTGATGCCAAGGACGGCGCTGGAACACATGCAGTCAGTGTAGTGCAGATGGCAGAGATGGATGCCACCCAAAAGTGAGTTTGAAGGGTGGGAGCGTAGAGAGGGGGGGTGACTCAGAAGAGTGACAGCATACAAACAACATGCTGTTGTTCACTGAAATGACTGTAATTTATTACAGCTCTTTCAGTGACCTTTTACTGGAATCCTGTAGCTGTGAATGGTCTGTGTAGAGCGAGTTGCTCCAAATACTGCATACAGACACTCTCCCTACTCATAGACCCGCTGGCTTTTTCACCATGATCAGCAGTCAGTATCTTTATCTGAGGACTAAAATAAAGGTTTTATTGTTATGTTTTGCTGGCCCTGGGCCCTGTCTACCTGTGCATGTTTTAGCAAGGACAATTATGTTTTGAGCTTTAATCTTGCAATGTATGTTTTTTTTTTATTTAGTTTTGTTCTGATATAGCTTTGGCAGTTTCTCTCACAGCGATGGGAAGGTTGTCACTGCAAGACTAAACAGAATGGATATAGACTGAAGACAAAGACGTTTGCTATGTTTAGGCTATAGTCAAGCTAGTAATAATATTCATGTGAGCAAGTCCCACCACTTAATTGCAAATTTTAACCTAATGCACCAATCACTTTGCACGGCCAATTAGGTAAATTATTAGGTAAGTCCATAATTTTCTAACGCTTTTTCCTCACGAGGGTCACGGGGGGGCTGGAGACTATCCCAGCTGTCTTTGGGCGAGAGGCGGGGTACGCCCTGGACTGGTCGCCAGTCAATTACAGGGCACATATAGACAAACAACCATTCACACTCATATTCATACCTATGGACAATTTGGAGTCGCTAATTAACCTAGCATGTTTTTGGAATGTGGGAGGAAACCGGAGTACCCGGAGAAAACCCACGCATGCACGGGGAGAACATGCAAATTCCACACAGAGATGGCCATGGGTGGAATTGAACCCTGGTCTCCTAGCTGTGAGGTCTGCGCGCTTACCACTAGGTCGCCATGCCGTCCCCATTAAGTTTCCTAAAAAAAAAACGTCATCCTACAGGTCATATTTCCAAACCTGTATGCTTTGCTGCTTTGCGTCAGTATTTGTAGTCTTTATTAACTAAAATGAAATATTAAAGGTTGCTTAGCATTAAATGTTTCTATAGCTATGCCTTTTAGATGAAGCTGATAAGGAGGTATGGAAGTGCTACAATCCAGTATGTTCCAACCTAAAACCTTTATTTACGTACATCAATAAACCATCTAACAGCTGTAGATACGACATTGATCTTCACTTGCATCCACTTATGGGTTATTATCAAGAACATGTGCAAAGTTTGCCATTGCCACAGGCTGTCCACTCTTGTATGTACGTAACTCTCACCCTTGTGCATGCACCCAGCTCTTTCTCAATAGTACCAAACTGAGGAGGAGCAGCCATCATTGCTTGTTCGTTCCCTGTCATTACATTCTTGTTTTAAGACCTCGGAGGCAGGCTTCCCACCAAGAACCTGATTGATTCACAGAAGAACAAACACAGCCAATTACTCCAAAATGCCACTGAGTGAACACAATTCAGTCAGTAGCCCTGGCCAATCCCAGAGGAGACAGACGCATAATGCTGCTCCCATCATCAGGAATGAATAAGGACAAATGAGGGCTATTACCAACCGCTCCCAATCAATGAGCCAGATCTTTTGCATTATGCCCCTTTTCACAGCATTGAAAGCATTAACAGTAATGACTGGACTGACTGCAACGGTTTGTGATATAAGATGAGCTAAACCGCTAAGATATGATGACGCTATGCAGATTGCCCTGCTTCTCGTCCTCCAGTTCTTGATATACGTGAGCAAGCTTGAGCAGACAGTAAAAGCAGACGATGCACATGTTCCGAGTTCATGTGCAATCCCTGAGCAACTACACAAACTCACAAACACACTTTCATCCCTGCTGAAGAAGCTCTGCAGGCAGGGGTTGCCCTTGATTAGCTCATTTCCACACTGTGAGATTTCAAATTTTGCTGCTTTGCACTCCCGTGGATCCATCTTTTTTTGGAGTTTGATGCTGCTGCCACATGACATTTGAAATCTTACAGTTTGTGATGATCTGTCCTTCCCTTCAGCTTCCATCCATCCTGAAGCCAAATGTTCCATAATCGCTCCTCTTTTACAAATCTATGATAACTGTACCTGCAGTGGATATAGAATTGTGGGGGCAGGACATACATAGAGAAAATCTGAATCCTAAAACGCATGTTGGATCTGCATACTAAAACTACTATTAAACAAGGCTGTCAAAAATAACGCTTTAATGGCAGTATGTACAATTTGATACATTTACTGGATGTATGCTGGAAACAAAATATTACATTTAGTACCTTAAATATGTGATGTCTGTGAACACAACCCTTCTTCTTTTTTCTCTTTCGGCTTTTCCCTTCAGGGGTCGCCACAGCAAATCAATCTCCTCCATCCAACCCTGTCTTCTGCATCTGTCTCTCTCACACCAACTACCCTCATGTCCTCCTTCACTACATCCATAAACCTCCTCTTTGGTCTTCCTCTACGCTTCCTACCTGGCAGCATCCTTCTACCAATATATTCACTATCTCTCCCAACCATCTTAGTCTGGCCTCTCTGACTTTATCTCCAAGGCCTCTAACATGTAATGTCCATCTGATGTACTTGTTCCTGATCCTATCCATCCTGGTCACTCCCAATAAGAACCTCAGCATCCTCATCTCTGCTCCCTCCAGTTCTGCTTCCTGTCTTTTCCTCAGTGGTACTGTCTCTAGACCAAACAACATGGCTGGTCTCACCACAGTTTTGTATACCTTTCCTTTCATTTTAGCTCAAACTCTTTCTTTGAACTCTTTCTCCACCCCTTCCATCCTGCCTGCACACGCTTCTTCACCTTTCACCTTTCAGAATTTCACGCTTCTTCACCTTTCAGAATTGCCGTTGTTCTGAAGTACTTACAATTCTCCACTTTCTGTATCTCTTCTCCCTGTAACCTCACTCTTCCATTTGGGTCCTTCTCATTCACACACACATACTCTGTTTTGCTATGGCTAATCTTCATTCCTTTGCTTTATTCTGTCCTGTCATTTATCTTTCTCGTCATTAAGTATAGTAAAAATGGGCCTATTTTCGACATTAATTAGTTTAAAAATGTGTGGCAGAACAACTAGTTATATACTACATATTTTTTGTGAGGAATATACCGTTCAAAATTGACTTCCGAATACCTCTCTACCACACAAAATGGAGTTGCTGCACATCAAGCAGTAGCAGCACAGTATGTCCAGGAAGCATTTTTCCAATGTGACAAAGGTTAGAAAGTTAGAGCAAAGAAGAGAAGAAAAGCTGCAACATGCTGTGTTGTCAGCTGAGAATGAGTAGAGATCAGGGGCATCTTAAAGCGCTTCCCCAGAGCCTGTTAGCCAAAGGGAACCATCATATGTTTGGTGTCTGAAATCAGGGAGTTCAGCTCTGGAGGCTAAATGAAAGTGAGCTGAACAAACAGAAATAGCCCTGTTAAGTTTGATGTGTTGGTCTCACAGTAGGTTCTAATCTTGTTACGCATAGCAGAAAAAACAGGACAGCGGGGCAGAATCCCTGTACCGAGGAATGCTGGGTGTACAGACCTTTTTGAAGAAGTAGAGAAGCTATCACAACAAATAGCTTAAACATGTTAAATCATTTAAAACACAGCTGGAGAAACAATGAAACCAGTGCAACTATTCGACACCCAAAAGGCAAATCTGGGCTTGAGTTGGTGGCAAACAGCAGGAGACTGTTCCAAAACAAATTCCTGATGTCAAAAAGTAACATCTCCATTTGCTAAAGGTCCCTAAAAGACTCAAGCCAACCATCAAACCATCCATCCGTCCATCCATTTTCTATGCCGCGCATATTCTCAAGGGTCGCGGGCATACTGGAGCCTATCCCAGCTGTCTTTGAGCGAGAGGCGGGGTACACCCTGCACAGGTCACCAGCCAATCACAGGGCACATATAGACAAACAACCATTCACACTCACATTCATACCTATGGACAATTTGGAGTCACCAATTGACCTAACATGCATGTTTTTGGAATGCACGGGGAGAACATGCAAACTCCACACACAGATGTCCGAGTGGGGAATCAAACCCAGGTCTCCTACCTGTGTGGCCAGCGTGCTAACGACTCGGACACAGTGCATTATTATTTCAAATGGAAACGAAACAGTCCAAAGATGATTTCTATAGGTTATACGTATAACAGTGACATGCAGTTAGGAGAGGCACTTTTTTCCCCAGTTTTTAACATTTTTGTAAGTGAAAAATTGCTGACTTCACACATTTCCTATTCAGGTGAGTGTCCAACCACATGACATCGACATTATCAACAACTTACCGTGTACTGTCTGAGTGCATTGAGCGAGTTGGAAAATGGTGGCTGCCAGTTTGTGTTTTTTCAGGATGTCGCCAATAATAATGTTACAGAAAAATATATGAAACACCAAGACTTATTCCAGCCTGTGTAATATCTGAACTCTGAACTGAACTAAGTGTGACATTATTATTCTTGCTAATCGGACTAACTGTAGCCACTTGCAGTACTCGCGTCATCCTCAGGAGTGGGGGCATGCCATTATTTTTGTTGATGCCTGAAGAACGGCAAATTTAATGCTAGAATATTTTATGTTCGAATGAATGAATGAATGAATGAATGGATGGATGGATGAATGAATGAATTTGACTGCCAAGATGGGAGGATTGTGGATTTCACCCGCAGGTAATCAAACTTTTACAACAAAGTATCAGAACTTTTCCTGGAAAAGAATAAGCTGCATCGACTTCATATTAAGAACACAGCAGGGCTCGACAATAACGATGTACCGATGACCCGGGGCAAGTTAAAACAAAATTGGGGCAAGTAAATCCAATCAGTGATATTCCCGTCGGGCAAGTGCACTTTGGCATGCCATACTGCCAAGAGTTTTTTCAAAAGCGGTTCTTGTTGGGTGTTGGTAAAACACGGACTACGTAATTCCGCTGGTAATTTGCAAACCAATCCTTGCAAATCTTGAAATGGACCAATCAGAATCGTTTATTTAGACCGCGGTCCACGGTCCGCGTTTTACCCACACCCGTTCTTGTTCGCGATCAACCAATCAGCGAAAACATCTATCATGGCGTCCCTGCCAACATGTTCTAATTCTTCAACAACTTGTGAAGGAAAACAGCAAAAAGTGATGAAGCAGTGCCTCCTAAACAAGTATTTTATTAGCGGCAGCAAATCAAATGATGGCACAGGTGAGTGAATCACATTGCTGTGACAATTTGAAGTGGTCACAATGAAACACCACCCATTAGATCCAATACCAAGTGCTGATTTTGCACAAGCTACAAAATCTAGCGCTTCCGTTTCTCTGTGTATTTTTCTCACCTTTGCTTCACAAATTATTGTTTGACCATTGAGCATTTTTTTCTGGATTAAAAACACTTTACTAGTACACAGATGTGTCTATTCAATAATGTTTCATTGTGGTGCACAACTTATAAATATCACTGCTTACTATGGCTACGATGTGTAAGATAGTCGTTTCAGACATTCTTCCAAATACAATGCATCAGTGCTATTATCTGATGAATTATCAGCATATTCGGGCAAGTTCGGGCAAGTAGTTCTCACCTTAAGGATTCCCCATGGGCAACTAATTTTTGTTTTTAATGTAGAGCCTTGCACAGATGCTTTCCATCCATTTTCTATTATCCTTATTAAGGTCGCAGGGGTGTATCCCAGCTGATTATGGGAGAGAGGCAGGGTATACCCTAAACTGGTTGAAAATCCAAAATTCAATCAATTGAAAGACACTTTTTTTTCCCAATAGAAGGAACTTGATCACTTCTTTTTCTTGTTATACTCTCAACGGGCATCATAAAAATTTCCAAAAGTGTCAATGCCTCACCAGCCACGAACCTCACTACAGTGACATATAACACAGAGAACATTTAATAAAGACGTAAAACGGTCTTAGTACATTTTAGTTCCACCAGACCCATGCTGGGATTCCTGTTACCCCAAAAGAAACGGGGTTCTCTGTGATTGCAACCTACCATATTATACAATTTATCTTTTCTATGCAACTAGTCCTAATTATATATTTTGATTTTAGCCTTACTGGGTTCAAGCCATTGTGTTTGAACAAAAGCATCATTGTTTCAGGCTGTAATTAGGGAGTTGTCAGCTAAACAACACCGGCGTAATGTGTCTGTGTCCTCAGGCACTGAGTGAGGATTTAGATGTGCTAGATCTGCTGGGAGAATTACTCACAGCATAAACAAAAGCTGATGAGGATAATAAGACAATGATATGCCAATTAGTGCAAATGTTGAAAAGTAAGCAGAATGGAGCAGCATCAGGTAGGCGATACGCTATGCTGGAAAGAAAGCTGTCCATGAAATTAACTCAATGCTTCTCACTAATGGTGCCTTCACATGAGTGTAGTTTGTCGTTTGAACTCACGAGATTTGAAATCAAAATGTTGACACATGGGCGAGTCTCCGGCGCTTTGGCTACATTAACCACAGCCCACTGCTGAAACTGAAAACCTGCCAAGTGCCCACCCTCCAAATGCTGCACCAGCAAAAAAATTTTCGTGGTATGTTTTGCAGGGTGTAAAACTTGTATCAGAACATATACAGGACATGCTGATACACGTGTGCAGTGTGAGGGGAAAGTTGGCGGGAGAGGGTCGCTACAGGCTGGATGCTGCAATAGTATGTGGCGGAGGTGATAGACGGAGGTGATAAGGTATGTATAAGGCATGTATTGGCATATGCTGATCAAGAGATTGTTCATGGAAACAGGGCGGTACTGATCGGTGGCCGATCAACCGGTGCACCCCTAGTCAAAAAATATGCATATGTAAGCTAAATTTACATTCATTCATTCATTCATTTTCTATACCGCTTATCCCCACAAGGGTCGCAGGCGTGCTGGAGCAATCCAATCACACACTCACATTCATACCTATGGACAATATGGAGTCGCCAATTAACACAACATGAGTGTTTTTGGAATGTGGGAGGAAACCAGGGTAAACAGAGTAAATAAGAGAAAACAGGGAAAAGCATGCAAACTCCACACAGAGATGCCTGAGGGAAGACTCAAACTCGGGTCTCCTAGCTGTGTGGCCTGCGTGCTAACCACTCCTACACTGTACAGCCCTCTGTTACATATTTTCTATAATTAAGTATTTTCAAGCATAAGCATGGTTTAATTTAGCCATTTACAGTATATGCTGTTTACATAAACATGCAAAAAGCATAACGTATTTGTATGCAAAATACAAATTAAGGCATTCAAAAGACGCAGTAGGTGTTAGAGATGTTATTGTAATGTTCAGTCTCATTTGCTTTAATGCTGCCTGAATGAGTTTCCAATGGATGAAGTACCTTAGTAAGATTTATGTTATTTTTCCAGGACTCAAAGTTCACTGATAAAAGTCATCCAGCTCAAACCGCCTAAGCACAAGCAAAAAGAAAAGTCTTACTTATAAAATGAATGTTATATAAACAAAAACATACTCTTGTTTGACCAATGAGATAACATGATGCAAATAATGCATATCACATATCACAACCTGTGTGACTTTTAATGGAATAAAATCCTAAAATCTAGGAATGTTACTATCCCAAATGCCGTAATGTATCTTTTATCTTTTATCTTTGGTGAGCAGACAGTTGTGATGCGGCTCAACCATCATTAGCATGTGCCTACGTTTGCTTTTCCTCATGAGTACAGTATATGTGCGTATCAGCAGTTTCTTCCTTCTCTGCAAGCTATGGCTGACAAGAACAACATACATCATTATTGCCCGTGCAGTGACATAAGAGACACGCTGTTTTTTAGCATCATAAATACGCCAAAGATGAAGCAATACTGCTACACTTACTACAATACTCAATGTATGCATAGACATAGACTCCAACAGTACTATTAGCTTTGTTTACACAAATGGATTTGACACCATGGATTTGAGTTTTCAATTTTTGACAATTTTGCCCTGGTTCTATCTTGGTTATCATACAATATTGTCCTTGACAAACTTTTGTATTTTATTTTGTTGGGTGTATTCCATAACCAATAACAAAGTCACAATATTTGACGCATTTGAGGACTTGAGACTCGCTCGACTAACATTGAAAAAGACTTGGCTTGGTCTTCATGACTTGCGACCTGACTTAGACCTGACACGGTGTTCATTTCCAATGCGTACCACTCAACTCACACAAGTCTCATCCTCACTCACAATAAAACTTTCTCCATATCCACCAATAACATTTGCAGCGAGATACATTCACAAAAATCAATGTTCCAACATTGACGAGTTGTTTTACTGTAGTACATAGAATAACTGCCTTTGTCTTTGCCATTTCCCTGAATCCATTACAGAAAAAACTCACGTGCCATGGTGAGAGATGGTCTTGTGTTGTTATTTACAGGCTGCATAATCAAGAGTTCTGCAGCATGTACATTATAATTACATTATCAGTACATTATTATGTTCATCTTGCTTAATTTGCTTTGTTATTTACTTAAAACATTATTACAACTTTGAAGTCATCTCTAGTTCTAGAGCAGGGGAGGGCAAACTACGGCCCGGGGGCCACATCCGGCCCGCCAAGTGTTTGAATACGGCCCGCCCAAGCTTTCCAAAGTATTTCATTTAAACTCAACATACAACCTGGCATCATGGCCTGAGCCAACCTTTTGATGGTTTTATCAATTTTGTTTTTTGACATGGTCTGTTGTTTACAAAGTGTTCCTGAAAAAAGGGACACAAGCACATAATAATAATAATTATTATTATAATAATAATAATAATTATTATTGTTATTCTAATTATTATAATATGATAATAATAATAATTATTATTATTATTAGATTATAATAATAATTATTAGAACTATTATGATTATTATAATTATTATATTAATGTTAATTATTATATTAATTATATATAATATTATTGTTATATTTGCATATTTTACATAATAATAATATAATAATTATTATTTTAATTTTATTGTAATTATTATAATATTGTATTATTTTTAAAATATTTAAATATAAATATAAAATAATAAATAATAATAGCAGATTGCATGACAATTTTACAGATACAATAATACCAGGTGGACTGTTACGTGTAAAATATATAGTCTGCCCCCCCCCCGTAAATTTTGTCATATCAATGCGGCCCGCGAGTCAAAAAGTTTGCCCACCCCTGTTCTAGAGGCTTTAAAACAGGTAGATGAAAACCAATATAAAATGTGTATATTCGAGATCAGACAACTCACTGCTGCCCACCCGTCCCCCCATCACCTTACAGGCACTCCTCTACTCATGATTGGGCATGGGTCACAGGCTCGGGCTTGATCACCCTGTGTAGCTGGCTGCTTTTGAAAGGCCGAAAAGCCCACTGATTCAAAGGTACACTACTGATGATGTGTCCCAAAATGTAAATCCTTCCCATGGGTGAGATGACGTTCCCAGCCTCGACATCCACGCCTCATGTGATTACCATCTATAGTTACAAAGCACAGCTTCCCTCCACTCCCGCGTATTTAACATTTTAAAGGGGAACTATTATGTTCAAACTGAGTTTTGGACTTCTATAGAGCAGCTACACATGATAACCCACATTGAAAACTTTCTAGACCTTTTTGCAGTGTTTCCATGGACTTTTAAACGTTTTGTTTAATTTACTCCGCAACCGGCCCTCCTTTAGGTATATGCCCACTCCACTGTGATTGGTCACACTCCCAAGTGCTCCCGAGGACTTCCGGATACATAGCTCCGCGTTTACTGACTAAAGGCAATCTGCCGACCTTATAAAGAAGTCTGGATCGCATTGATATAAGTAGAACTTGTTGTTCGCCAAAGTCCTGTAAGACCGATTATGCAGGCTGACCCAAAATTTGCAAACCTCATGATGTGACACTTTGGCATCGTTTAACACAAGACTACAACATTGTGAGCATATTTATAGGTCAGAAAAGTGGAAAAAGCATAATAGGTCCCCTTTAACATTGTGTTTTAAAGTCAATATATAGTGTGTTTTTGTTTTAAAATGCAGCTGCCTGCCTACTAACGAGTACCAAGAGACGTCATCACATAACCCCAATCTTGGCCTCCTTGCACTGGTTACTTGTTGCTTACAGGATCCAGTTCAAAGTTCTTCATTTGGTTTTTAAATCGCCGAATGGGTTGGCTCACTCATACTTATCTGACTTATTGAGTGTTTATGTTCCTACCAGAACTATGAGGTCCAGCGCATAGTTTTTTTTTTAACATTGCCTCGATCTAAACTTAAATCTCGGGGTGATAGGGCTTTCTCTGTCGCAGGCCCGAGACTTTGGAAAGGCCTGCCTCTTAACATTCGATCTGCACAACCACTGGAGCATTTTAAATCCTTATCGAAATCTCACTTTTATGGTCTTGCTTTTAACACAGGTTAACCTTGGCATTTTGTGCTTTTATTGTTTTATTTTTTATTATTAATTCATTGTTCTACTGTTTTTCATTAGTGTCATTATTCTGTGCACTGTTTTTACTTTTTACTTTTATTTTTAGCTGCATGACTTATTATTATGCATGTGTGTTTTGTGTTATATTGGCTGCTGTACAGCACTTTGGGCAGTTAACTGTTGGAAATGTGCTATATGTAAATAAATTTGACCTTTACCTTGCCCTTTTAAACATTGTTTTGAGCATGTTATTTTGAATTATAGTACCGTAAGCCTTATAAAAGTATTCCTATACTCATATTTGGACAATAATGTAAAATTCACTGGAGATATCCATCCATCCATCCATCGCCTATGCTGCTTATTCTCACTTGGGCCGCGAGTATGCTGGAGCCTATCCCAGCTGACTTTGGGCAATCGCAGGGCACATATCGACAAATGTCTAATAAGTTTCCATACGTGCTGGTGATCGTCTGACTTTTCGGAACGCTAATAAAAAATCAGTCACTCTCACAGTTAAAGTTAATATGAGGGAACAACAAATTTGGAGCTGATGGATCAGTCATGTTGAAAATATAAAATATAATAATAATGTCAAAGAAGGCTTCCAACTAATCCATTTGCAACAGAAGTTTGAGCTGCCTCCAGGGGAAACCCTAAACGTGGATATTGCCATGGCTTGACGATTTACGTACATTGTTGCCAACAATCAGTGTCTTTCCGTTCTCACTCATATGGTGTCGTACTATCTTGGATTGGAGCAGAGCTTTGAGTAAACCTCTTTACCACGCAGATCAAGCAGAAGCAAACAGACTGAGAGGCTTGAGGCTCCCCGGCTCTCAGCATGTTTAGAGGATTGAGTCCAGGGTGGCGCCAACCCAAAGACAACAGTAGACAGCAATGAGAAAATCCTCCAATCTGGCGATTGGCACGCCTATGCATCTTAATCAAATGTGACCATTAGCTCCATCCCAAGAAGTCTGGGCCTACAGTACCCAGAGGCAAGGTTATTGCTCTGCCAAGCACAATAATCATCAAAATGGAAGCAAGCTCACACTCGTGGATAAAGCACTTCTAGTTCAATTGGAAAATTACAATATGCCATTATAAAATACTCTCATGTCAGTAGACATTATAGGACACGATAGGGAGGAGACAAACAATAAATTACTTAGCCATCTTAACAAAGACAACAAAGGTGAATGCCATTAAATTAAACACTGGAAAAGAAAAACAAAGCATTCATTGTCTATGCCGCTTTAGTGTCATGGGGGCATGCTGGAGCCCCGGCTTTGGGCGCCAGCCAATCAAAGGGCACATATAGACAAACGGTCATTCACACTTACATTACACCTTTGGAAAATGTAGAGTATCCAATTAACCGAACATACACGATTTTGGAATGTGGGAGGAGGCCGGATTACCGGCGAACATGCACAACCCCACACAGAGATGCACAACACAGATTCGAACACAGACCTTCCAGATTGTGATTATGAGGCCAACATGCTAACATTCTTTTCTACCGTGCAGCACAAAACCAAGTATACTACATTTTAAATGTAAATAAATTGCCATTATCTACTGTATACTAGGTCCAAGTTCACAATCAGCCATGATATTTGTTATACCTAACATACAGTTTGTTGTCTTTGTAAGGCTGCTTCTGTATCTTTGCCCAAAACAGTCTGCAAATACTTTAAACAATTCTCAAAATATCCTGGATGACCAAAATGTCAACAGGAGTCAGTCTCAGAAATCTTGCAGAGTTGAGCAGGGTGATGTTTCCTCCTACCTTCACAGTAAGTAGAATCCCCATGAATGGAGGCATAGCCGCTCTTGCATTCACACTCCGCTTTTGTATTCCGATTTTTACATTCAGAATTGTCTCCACAGATGAGCCCCTCTGAGCAGAAGTCATAACCTTAAAAAAAGTAGGAAAACAGAATGTCAGGTTTTTTTCTGGTTTCTTCAAAATAACTTTTGGCAGGCTTTTTTATTGGGACACACAGACACATGCACACGCACACACACACAAAAAAAAGTTAACATGCGAGATAGATGTTACTGTATTTCCATGAGAAACTATGTACCAGTCACAAGATGGTAAAGTTGAATGTACAAAATGCAGTTTATGACTAGAGTGGAACCTGATTTTTTGAATGTCCCAGTTTTTGCATGATTCGGCCGCCAAGCTTCATCACTCGTTTATGATGTCATCACCGGTTGACCTGTAGTTTGTTGCTGTAGTGTTTTTTTTTTTGTATGGCTGCAAAGTAAACCATTTGGAGGCCAAACAAAGTTACTAGTGCCAACTAGATAAAGGCAGTGAGGACGACTTGAAGCTCCAGTGTTCCACTGAATGAAAAAGCAGCCCAGATCATGATTGACCCCCCTCCACTGTGCCGGGTAGAAAACATCTCAGATGGGATCTCCTTGTCATGCCAGTAACGTTGGAAGCCATCTGGACCGCCAAGGTTACATTTTTTCTCCACAGAGAATAAAACTTTTTTCCACCTTTCAATGTCCCATGTTTGATGCTCCCTGGCAAAGTCTAAACGGGAAGTGTTGTGGCATTGAAGGAGACGAGGTCTTTGAATTCCTTTTTTGTTTTTGAAACTCTTTCCCTGCAGATGGGAAACCGATGGTTATTGCGCTGTAGTCGGCACCAGTAAGGGCCTTAATTTGGGTTTTTGTGTCGTAGTGGACAGCCAATCAGATCCTCCGGCTCAGTGACCGTGTAATTTTTTTTGTGTCTACCATTTGACGTTTTTGTTAATGCTCAGGATCTTTAAAAACATTGAGAATGTCTTACTACGTCCAACCTAGGAAGCTATGGCAAGCTGCGAGAGGCCTTGCTTATGCAGCTCGACGATCCAACCATGTTCAAGAAGAGAAAGCTTCTTAGCTTTAGCCACCAGGAGGGCATGACAGTGCGAATGCCTGACAGAAAATTAGAATTTTGAGCGGGTGAAAAACAACGATTACATGTTTTTTGTCTCCTTTCTTGCTTTTGCATGTTATAGCCCAACTTAAAACCTTATTAAGGTTCAAAATGCATAATTTAGCAATTTTCAACTGGTCTTGAGATTTTGATCAGGACCATTCATTCATTCATTCATTTTCTACCGCTTTTCCTCACGAGGGTCGCGGGGGGTGCTGGAGCCTATCCCAGCTGTCTTCGGGCGAGAGGCGGGGTACACCCTGGACTGGTCGCCAGCCAATCACAGGGCACATATAGACAAACAACCATTCACACTCACATTCATACCTATGGACAATTTGGAGTGGCCAATTAACCTAGCATGTTTTTGGAATGTGGGAGGAAACCAGAGTACCCGGAGAAAACCCACGCATGCACGGGGTGAACATGCAAACTCCACACAGAGATGGCCGAGGGTGGGAATTGAACCCTGGTCTCCTAGCTGTGAGGTCTGCGCACTAACCACCAGACCGCCGTGCCGCCCTGATCAGGACCATATATATACATTTGCTGGCCGCAGGTGTCAACATTTCAGCTTTTCTCATTGCTTTTTCCTTTTTGCCCAATTTTAACACGGGCAACGTCCCAAGGTTCGACCAGTAGGTGGGTTAGTGATCCCTGCATTCTAGTGAATTAATTTGATTTACATTGTTTCCCATTGTTTCAGTTTTTGTACGATTTGGTTTTAGACTGACCTTTTGGAATGGTTTAATAACAGAAACCGAAGTACCAATGTCTTTTTAAATACATTCAATGATACATTGCTTTAAAGGAATTACTAAAACAGAGTAAATGAGAAAACTTCAGAAATGCAGACAGTCTCCTTGTTAAACAATGTTAACAGACTGACAGGTGAATGTGTAGCTTTTCAAAATGGTTGTCATATTTGTCATTCCAATTGAATTGTTGTTAATCACTTAATCACAAATTAATATTGAGTGGTTTGTTCCAGTCCGGCCTTAATGTAAAGCAAGAGCTGCATTTCAGAGTACTGATTTCAATGGAAACAATTTCTAAACAGAATGTGAGGACGAAAGAAGGTTAGCGAGAAGCGCAGTGACTAATCTCTTATCTATAAATGTATAAATCCTCTTGCCTGAAAATGTTTCCTATTACCCGTCCCCTCCTCTACTTTTTAGTACTAGTAATTTCAAACACTCTAATCTTATATTCCTCTCCATTTTCATCTCCTCTCACATCGACGTGCTTTCTCTCTCGCAACATTGTGACACTTTACTTTATTTTCCTTATTTTCTCTCAGCTTTTGAGGTCTTAATCTTTCCCTTTCTTATCTCATTTTTGCACTCAACACTTCTCAAGTTTCCCTGGCACCAGGTTTCTTTAACCAAGCCTCTCTCTCTGAGTCACAGCCACTTGAGTTTGTTCATTCACCGTATTTTACATGTCATTGTTGGCTTTTTCCCCAGTAACAACTCGTTAAAGCAGGATAGTTCAAGCAAATTGGCACGCAGGTGCACATTCAGCAGACAATGCAATCTGCTACGATAGGTATCTGAGCCAAGAAGTTGGTTAAATAGAGACATATTTTCAGAATACAGACCAGATTAAAAGGACTGACTCTATTATCTCTTCTACTCTTTACAGTGGCAAGAGTTTTGTATGTATGAACATTGTAGTCATTGAAGAAACAGGCAAGTTGGAAGAAGACCACGATACCTTGGCAAACATTGCAGCATCTCCCATCCCTTAAGAGCTGTTCACTGACAGAACAGTTGAGGTCTGGACATGCTTCCGTAACTTTCACCATCAAGCCATTCTGGAAGAACAAGAACAGGAAGTGAATTAGCACCATACAATGAGAAGCTTAATACATAGACTCTGCATTGAAGTTATTTAACTTTCTGTTGTGATGCATCATTAGGTCTATTTTTAAATATTCTCGAGTTTTCATTGTTTTTTTTTTTTTTAAATAAGAAGTTATAATTTATCAGTCTTTGTTTGCTGTTTGTGTAAGTTTGTTCTGGTATGGCACGGCTGCTCATATTCTGTGCATCACCTGTATTTAACATAGTGACACCTGTGACTTTGTCAAATACACTTTACAGCAGGGGTCTCAAACTCGCGGCCCGGGGGCCAAATGCGGCCCGCGAGACTCTAGTTTGAGGCCCCCACCTTGATACCAAAGTTTAATGTTGAAATGACAGGTTAAAGCTGTGTGCACACCGGACACAATTAACATGATTTTGCCCCGCCCATACTGTTACCCTACCCTGTTACCCCGCCCTGTTTTGCTTTGGATTAGCAATGAAGCTAAAGGCTTATGACGCTGGGTACAAATAAATGCAGGAAATGATTTGGAATAAAAGGGAAAATACACGTCAAGATAAAGCATCTCATCAAACATGTTGTTAAAGTTACGACGCTGCTCCCAGATGGAACTGAGTACGATGCTAACTTGCTAATTGGGTCAAATTATTATGGCTCTTTAATGTTCATGTTAAAGGTTAAATAACTGTTAATACTGTACATTTGAATCTGGAAAAAATAATTTCTCTACCAACTGTATGTGGTTTCTTACCTTTTTCTTATTTGCTGTTTTATTATTATTTTACTTATTTATTACTGATTGATTTATTGTCTTTATTCTTAATTTGTTTATTTATTTTTTTAAATCTTATTTTGTGTATAGAAAAATAAAAATGAAGATATTTGAGAACAGTGGAATGTTTTATCAGATATTTTGGTGTGGAAAACCGGAACCAAAGTACTGAAAAAGTGTAGGGTATAGCAGAAGCAAAAGCATTGAAGATAGTTTTTTTATTGATTTTTTTTTTCCAGTTTTTAATAAATGCGTTTTTTTTGTTTTTTTTTAAAACCTGATGCAGCCCGGCTTCACCCAGAACCTAGCTCCGGTGGCCCCCAGGTAAATTGAGTTTGAGACCCCTGCTTTACAGCATAGAAGTATAATGCATGAAAATCCAAAAAAATAAGATTGAAAAGTATTAGTATTGTGCAGAACATTATGATGAACTGAACAGATACAGTTATAGGCAGCACAGTTATAGTGGTTAACAGTCACAGTCTGGAGATCCAAAAATGTATGTGAAGTTTGCATGTCCTCATCGTGTTTTCTCCAGGTACTCTGGCATCTTCACGCATCCCCCCGCCCAAAAAAAAAAAAAATGGATGTTAAGCCAACTCAGTGTTCTCAGTTATGTTCTGTCATGCCCCCCACTGTGGGACAAAAATGGTTTTGCACCACCCTGATTTGAAATACCACAGAGGAACTGATGATATCTATTTTTCTATCTGGACAGACTGTACAAACTGAACCAAAAAGCCAAATACGACCAAATGGAGAGCTGTGAAGCATACATCTGTATTGAAGACTCAAATTGCAGGCAAATTCATGCATGTTGACATGTCTGCACTCATATCCTTCCCACAGTTCACCACGCAATGCACTATCCACTCCCCCAGGGGGTCCCGCCCTACTATTTGATGCTGTTGAATACATACCAAATAAGGTAATCTAAGATGTTCATAAATGAGGCAATCCTGAAAAAAGAATGAGGGCTAGACCACAGATAGCATGTGTAGTGCAGACAGACAAAAGAAAAGATGTTGAATAAAACACTGTGTCATCTTCCCTTGGGCTCTGAAGACAAATAGCAACCACAGCAGCAGCCGTTAGGCTGTTGAATCAGAGCTCTGGTGGTCCCAGTTGTATCGCTCAAGGTCCAAAGTATCGACCCAATCCCCGAAGATGCTTTTCTCCTTCACAACTTCTTTCAATGTCGTACTTCTTTAGGCACCGTTAGTGAAGTAGTCCACTTTGGGCAGGTGGTTCGAAATTATGTAATTTAAAACTACTTTTTTTTTCCTGGCATCGGATTCATACTTAACTCACTTTGATAATCATGTTACCCGGAATCATGGGTAATGGGATTAAAATGTGGCTGCACGGCAGACTGAGTGGTTAGTGCGCAGGCCTCAAAGCTAGGAGACCAGAGTTCGATTCCACCCTCGGTCATCTCTGTGTGGAGTTTGCATGTTCTCGCTGTGCATGCGTGGGTTTTCTCCGGGTTTTTTACTCTGGTTTCCTCCCACATTCCAAAAACATGCTAGGTTAATTGGCGACTCCAAATTGTCCATAGGTATGAATGTGAGTGTGAATGGTTGTTTGTCTATATGTGCCCTGTGATTGGCTGGCCACTAGTCCAGGACAGCTGGGATAGGCTCCAGCACCCCCGCGACCCTCGTGTGGATAATAATAATAATTAAAACGTCAAACTCTAACATACGTACCTGTGAATATTCCCGTTCATTTCATGGTCCAATTTACTAGTGGAAACCTGGGAATAAAATATCTGGAGCACCTCTAAAAGCAACATGACCACAAATTGTCCATACCAGGATAAATGATGGCTGTTAAATTCCTACACCAATTTTACATTGAAATGACAGTTCAGTGTCTCCAAGGACTAACAATGGGTTCAGAAATATAGTGTGTGCTAGGCCTTGCAAGCAAATATCTGCAAACAATAACAATTTCGACCCTAAAATGTTGTCTCTAAAGATAAATTGCCTTGCAATGAATAAGGCCAAGAATGCCTTTAATTATAGTCCATGGAGTGATAAAGCATCGGTTTAATGAGGTCTTTGTATTTCAGCATTCATTCGTTTTTCTAATTACCTAGCGTTCTGGTCATTAGAAAAACAAAGAGAAATAGATTGAGTCGATTGGAGGAGAGATGGAAAACTAATAAGACCTGCTGGTTAATTGAATAGTACAAGGAGACCAGCCTGAGACAGGCGGTCATTATATGCTCTTGCCAAAAGAGAAATACAACCTGATGATTTGACTGCAATGTAAAATACTAAACAGAAGGCAACAAAAGAGGAGTTACCTTGCATTCCCTGCAGCTCCTGGACAAAAAGCGCTGACCCTCAGAAAAGACCTGGCCCATGTAACTGCATTTTGCTGCGGGCAAAAAACAAAAACATAACTGCTTTATAGACAGTCTTTAAGGTAAGAACATACTGTATACATTATGTACGTTGATGAAAGGCCATTAACAGGCTATTATGAAACTATATAACCTTTATAAAATATATTAGGAAAGCAGGAAGTGAACAAATGTAACAGTTATTGATTGTAAAAGTACCAGATGGAGGGGTAGGATTTAATAAGTTTTGCTTCTTCCTACTCCTTTTGGACATGTGGAACTGTGAACTGATTATGTGATGCACTCAATTGTAATCTGATGCATGTTCAAATGAAATAAAAACCATTACCATTACCATTACCATTACCATTACCATTACCATTACCATTACCATTACCATTACCATTACCATTACCATTCATTCTGAGTGCTTTAAACCAGTTATTGTCAACTGGTGGATTGGTTGCGGAGCTATTTTCAGTGGGTTGGGGTCTTTGCCACGAAAATAGTGGGACTTGGTCAGACTTCAGCAGGAGGGGAAGGGATATTGAAGGGATATTGCTGGATATTGTGATTAATTGTATGGAAAGGCTGCATGGTGGATGAGCGGTTAGCACATAGGCCACACAGCTGAGAGACCTGGATTCAATTCCCTGCTCCCCGTGTGGAGATTGCATGTTCTCCTTGTGCGTGTGTGGGATAGGCTCCCGTATTCCCACGACCCTCGTGAGGATAAGCAGTCCAGAAAATGAATGGATGTATGGAAAGCTTTTGTCAAATCCATACTGCAGCTGCACACCTTCTGCGGTAAATAGTGACGGTAAGGTCCTCAGTAATTTCGATTAGTGTGATAGTTGAAATATCAGCTCTGTATCCACATTGCAACTCTTGCCATGAACACCCTTTCCGGTCAACAGGAAGTCACATGTAAGGTGATGGTTGAGAACCAATGCTTTAAATTACAACGAGCACAATGGAAATTCATACAACTGCACACAAAAATGGTTTCAAAGCAAACGTTCTACATAGTTAATTTAGTCAGTAAAATAAGTTGTTCTTGGCTAGTGAACCCAAGCCGGGGAGAACTGTAACAGCGCATTAAGAATACAACAGAAAAGACACTTCTACATATTCCTCTGGCAATAAAGCAGAAATAGAAAATGAAGCCTATCATGTGAAGTCCTGCTTTCCTCATCCCCAGGGTGCAGGGCCATGAAGCTCACACTTACAACTTTGGAGCATAACTCCCTCGTTTGCCTGTGCCAGAGCTCCGATATTCACATGGGAGGGAGAGGAAGAACACTGAGCATGCAGAGCAATGGAGTAAGGCAGAGGAGCGTTGAAATTATTCAAAGGCGGACTATACATAAGGGATTAAGACATTTCCAGAACAGGAAGAGACACAGAGCTGTCCGTGAATTTTTGAGCAGTTCCAAACCCAGGTGTACTTCATACTAAAAATACTGTTTGATTGGACATCAGTGGCCTGGCACATTTTCATATGCATTTACCATATCTTAGTTAGTATTGTGTGGAAATATGGGCTAATAACTACAAAAGCAATCTTCACTCGCTAAATGTACTGCAAGAAAGGTCAGTAAGGATAATTCATAATGCCGCCTACAGAGAACATACTAACTCCTTATTTCTAAAATCACAAATACTTCAACTTGCTGATATAGTTCATCTTCAAACAGCTAAAAAAATGCATGAGGCTAAAAATAACCAATTAGCTAAAAATGTCATCCAATACTTCTCTACAAGAGAGGAGAAATATGATCTCAGGGAAGAACTACATTTGAAACACTTATATGGGACTAGGACTAGGACTACGTTATGCTAGCCATAGCATTTCAGTATGTGGAATCAAACTATGGAATGGATTGAGTAAGGAAATCAAACAATGCACAATGATGAGCCAATTCAAGAAACAATACAAGCAGTTGATGTTTGCTAAATACAAGGATGAAGAGTCTTGAACCAGTCATGATGTGCTATATATATCACTATATTGACACTTACTATGGTACCCATTATGTCATTGGATGCTCATATCACCTTGTACTTCGGTACGAGGTGCATTATTAAAAAAATTAAAAAAAACTAAAATAAAAAAAAAAAAAAAACGTGAACTTTATTATGGAAAGCAGGAAGTGAACAAATGTAACAGTTACTGATTGTAAAAGTACCAGATTGAGGGGTAGGATTTAATAAGCTTTGCTTCTTCCTACTCCTTTTGGACATGTGGAACTGTGAACTGATTATGTGATGCATTCAATTGTAATCTGATGCATGTTCAAATGAAATAAAACCATTACCATTACCATTACATGTGTAGCTTGACGCTGCCATTGATTGGTGGACAGAAAATGATCACTTCCACCTGTTGTGGAAATACTGCCTTTTAACAATTTTGCCTCTGTCCAAATATTTACATACATTCGATGGCGGCAATTCACCCTCGCACACAATGTGACCGTTTCACCTTGAAATTAAGAGGCATCTCCATTAGTTTTAAACAGTGAAAGGGGTGTTCATTGATTAAGCTGACCTTTGATTTGTACTTACGCCTGCATTTCTTACAGCATGTCCCATCCACATGTACAGGCAATGAGTCTTCTGAGCAATTTGCAGGAGGACAGAAAATCCTGCGGCACTCCACAACACCATTCTGTAAGCAAATGTACATTTTTAACAACATTGCAACGACAGTATACAATAAAGTGTGTCTTGACACCAACTTATTTTGATACATGAGACACAAATCTCATTGATGCTTGAGAGCGGTGTGCTCAACATAGTAAGTGTAATAACAAATCAAGACAATAAAAGTGTGCCACGCGGCAAACAGATTGTAGTGAATTATATGCTGACATTACTGCCAAGAACAGTAATATAGCATTTAATGAGATTTCTTCCAATAAGAAAGCCAGCCATCTTTTTTATTTTTGAGTGTGCCGAATGTTACATTACCAAATTCAGCAAGATTACAGACTATAGCACACCACTGGGATTCCTGCTATTTTATCTGATTTCCTTTCTCTTAAGTACAGTATTATATTTTACACACAATTCATTGCATTAGATGTGATAGCTCTGCTTTGAAGTGTGATACTGAAGAGCAACAAAATTATTGATTATTAAATGCCAGAATCTCACTTTTTTATTATGTGTAAAATCAGTGTAAAATATTATTAACAGGACAAAAACATTTTAATCAGATTAATCACACAATTTAACAAATTAATCGTGATTAATCACCATTAACAACTATGTCTGAAATATGCCAATTTTACTGTATTTAATGAATACAAAGATAATTGATGATATATATTTGTATGTGGGCTGCACGGCGGTCTTGTGGTTTGTGCATAGACCTCTCAGCTAGGAGACCAGGGTTCAATTCCACTGTGTGGAGTTTGCATGTTCTCCCCGTCGCCAGCCAATCACAGGGCACATATAGACAAACAACCATTCACACTCACATTCATACCTATAGAGAATTTGGAGTCGCCAATTAACCTAGCATGTTTTTGGAATGTGGGAGGAAGTCAGAGAAAACCCATGCATGCACAGGGAGAACATGCAAACTCAGCACATAGATGATGGGTAGAATCGAACTCAGGTGTCCTAGCTGTGTGGCCTGCGCACTAACCACTCCTATGCCGTGCAGCCTGTTTTTCTTTATCTTCCTGTTTATTTACGAACACACACGCACTACTACACGTTATTAAGCTGTTGTGTTGTGTTGTGATGTTCGGCGTTTCCCTGAATGCATCTCACATTCTAATACTGAAAATGTGAAAGAAAGGAATAAAGAAGTAGATAGATACATATACTATATTTACTATGTATATATGTAATATATATAGTGTTGCGGGCGGCACGGCGGTCAAGTGGTTAGCGCGCAGACCTCACAGCTAGGAGACCAGGGTTCAATTTGTGGAGTTTGCATGTTCTCCCCGTGCATGCGTGGGCTTTCTCCGGGTACTCCGGTTTCCTCCCACATTCCAAAAACATGCTAGGTTAATTGGCGACTCCAAATTGTCCATAGGTATGAATGTGAGTGTGAATGGTTGTTTGTCTATATATGCCCTGCGATTGGTTGGCGACCAGTCCAGGGTGTACCCCGCCTCTCGCCCAAAGACAGCTTCCTCGTGAGGAAAAGCGTTAGAAAATGAATGAATGAATGAATGAATATAGTGTCGCAATTGTAATGCAGTGTGTGTTCAGGTCAGAATGAAATTCGTGCTCCAATGTGCTATCACGACAAACTCGTCAGACCTGAGGCGTGCTTGCTCTGGTGCGCATGCGTTAATAAAAAAAAAATGGACGTAATTATGGAAATAAATTAGTTACCACCATTACTAATAGGTGGTAATGGTTGCCACATTACTTGCAAAAGTAGATGGTCTGCAGAGTTTGAATCTGATTGATTGATTCAACCCTGACTGATGAATTGGCCAATAGGGTATAAATATACAACCTGTTAACAGAGTCATCATTCAGTGCTGGAGGACAGATGATGGCACCAAGTGGTCTGCTGATATGGAGGCCCTGGAGGACTGACTTCAGCTCTGAAGCTCTGAAGCTGATCTATCCTTGCAGATGCCTCTTAATTTCATGAGTCATTGGAAGTACTTCCCCCAGGATGGCACAGATATCCACTTAATGGTATGTTCAGAGGAGCAAATCATACCAACGAAACTCTCTCCTGTGCTTGCTGTGTAGCGATACAGTAAGTCTAAATCCCCAGGGCCACAGATGGCCTGATTCAACACATTTAAAAGTCTGGCTTCCATGTGTGCGAGCAGACAGGGACGCTAATTAGAGGATGATTACCAGGGTGCTGCCCTTGGGCGGCAATGGTATCAGGCCTGGAAAAAAGGAAGTACTGAAGGAAGCTACCTGTTAGGTGGGGAAAAAATAGACTCTGTGTTGTCTTTTTCCATCCAGCAAATGCATGTTGTAAATAAATGGTATTTAGTATCATAAGAAAAACATGTTTAGGGTTATTCACCACTTCATTGCCGGACAATTTCTGTATTGTTCTGATTATGATAAAGTCAAACATTCATTCATTAATTCATTCATTTTCTACTGCAGGCGTGCTGGAGCCTATCCCAGCTGTTTTCGGGCAAGAGACAGGTACACCCTGGACTGGTTGCCAGCCAATCACAGGGCACATATAGACAAACAACCATTCACACTCACATTCATACTTATCGACAAACAATTTAAGTATATTGAAGACAATTGTTGGGCTGCACGGTGTTCGAGTGATTAGCGAGCAGGGCACACAGCTAGGACACCTGGGTTCGATTACCCCTCAGCATCTCTATGTTGACTTTTCGCAGGGTACTCCGGCTTCCTCCCACATTCAACATGCATGTTGGGTTAATTGGTGACTCCAAATCGATTATGGACATCAAATTTTAACGAATGAGTCTACAGTGAATGTTTCATCATTTATGAGAAGAGCGATCCTTACCTTACATGCACAGTTCCTGCAATTTTCTGGTTCCACCCAGAGCTCCTTATTCCTGTAGACAAGACCATTGGCACTGCACGTCTTCTCGCAGTGACATCCCTCAAGCTGGGTCAGCCTGGACTCTGCGTAATTTAACTGAGAATAACCACAAAACGACCAATCACAAACAAAACGTCTGACTGTGCAAGCAGGTTAACCCCTCGCCCTCTCTCCATCACCCTCTGGTGTTCCACTGAGATCAGCTCATTAGAGGAAGAGTAATAAAAGATCTTCATTCAGCTCATGTTCCAGACCGTAGGCTATAAGCTATAGTGAAAATGACAGAAAAGACTGACAGTCCAGATCCTTTCTCACCCCCTTGTACTCCTACACACTGCACGGTGCTTCTTCTAAAGCTCCTTTCATGCTCAACACTTTTGATGTTTGTCCTTCAACTGTAATACTTGTTTGGCGGCAGCCCAAAAAACATTTGCTCATCACACAAATGACTTTAAAGTGAGAAATGTGAACGTCAATTGATCTTGTAGCACGGTAAAGACTGTATTAGGTGAATCATTTCCCTGAACATGTTTTTACCTGAGCTGGCGCACTTGAACAGCTCACTTACATGTTATCATGTGTATTGACACACACATCATTGATCAGGGGTTGGGTTTTCCCCTTTAGCTCTGCATGCATTAAGTCATTTCTTAACCAGGATATATATATATTTTTTTGATCATCCAACAAATTTAAATGTTGAGCAAAACTGAGCACAAAATGCAGATTTCGAATGATTGTTTTTATTATTAAGGAAGACATTTACAAAAAGGGATTGGCCCCTAAACCTAATAACTGGTTGGGCCACCCTTAGTTTTGACCCTTTGAATTGAGTTATGGACTCTTATGGAGCAGCTACACACGATACCCGCAGAGAAAGCTTTCTAGATCTTCCAGAATCTTCATCTATTCCAGCTGTATTTCCATGAATTTCCAAAAAGGCCCTCCTCCGAGTATGCACACTCTGCTGTGATTGGTCACACTCCGAAACGATCCTACCGTATCGTACCGTACCGTACCGTACCGTCGAACCCCACTTTCTAATTTTGTGGGTATAGGAGTTGATAATAAATGAATAAAGCCTATGGAGAGCTACGTAAGTGCTCAAGAGCTACCGGCAGCTCATGAGTGACTTGGTTGGCTGGAGTGGCTGGAGACCCCTGACTTACCATGTGTGAACTCAGAGTGGTAATGAAGGTCCAACTTCGTTAACACAAGAATAAAACATTCTAACTACATTTATCGGTTAGAAACAGCTTCTCAATAGGATTCTGGTAAGGACTTTGACTAGTCCACTCCAAAGTCTTCATATTGTTTTTTTTCTCCAGCCATTCAGAGATGGACTTGCTGGTGTGTTTTGGATCATTGTCTGGATTTGAGGTCACTGAACAGCACAATCCATAGTTCCATTGCAATACTTCCAGGTCTTGAAGCAACCAAACAGCCCCAGTCCATTATACTACCACCACTATATTTCACTGCTAGTATGATGTTCTTTTTCTGAAATGCAGTGTTACTTTTACACCAGATGTAATGTGAAACACGGCTTCCAAAAAGTTCGACCTTTGTTTCATCAGACCACAGATTATTTTCCCAAAGGTCAATATGTTTTCTGGTAAAATTGAAACAAGCTTCAATCTTCTTTTTGGGGTCATGAACCTTAACTGAGGAAAGTGAGGCCTGCGGTTCTTTGGATGTTGTTGTGGCATCTTTTGTAGGTTCACCACTCTTCCATGTTTTCGCCATTTGTGCATAATGGCTCTCACGGTGGTTCACTGGCATCCCAAAGCTTGAGAAATGGCTTTATGAACTTTTCCAAAGAGCAACTAATCTCAGTTAAATGATGTCTTAACAGGGGGCCAGTCACTTTTGCACATAGAGCCAAGTTGGTTTGTAAAAAGTCTCATTTAAAAACGTCATTTTGTGTTCAGTTTTGTTGTCATTGACTAATATTGTAATCTGTTTGATGATCTGAAACATTAAAGTGTTACAAAAATGCAAATGATTCATTCATATATGTATATATGAATTTCAAATTGTTGTCCAAATGTAAAATGACTATTGTAAAACTACTTTCTTATGTGAAAAGTGATTTAGTTTCAGTATATTTCAGTTTGTCAGACCTTATGGAATTAATGATGCTAACCAAGGTGTCATTGCACTGATATTAACCTAGATATCATATGAACGGAGTCCTGACTGATGTCATTGAATAAAGTAGAAGCCATCTGAACATTAAAGGTCAACTGAGAAATCATTGGCTGGTCTGAGCAGCAGAATTGCTCTGAGTCTGCCGCATCTGCTCCTGTGAGACCCGCTCAGGCCACAGTGTCAGGAAAGAAAGGCCTCACCATGAAACGATCGAGGCTTTTCAAGAAAAAGGGAGAAATTCTAGATGCCACTGAGGCATTTAGAGGCGTCCCAATTGGCTACCGAAGGGCTGTGTGAGCTGTGAGTTTAAAAGCAGCCCTGTCAAAGTCCTAAACAAAAGGCTTGGAACACAGATTTCAAAGGCAAAGCATCAGCCTGGAGGCATCGCAGGGGAATTGCTTTCCTGGGTAACGTGACTAACAACTATCACACGAGTGAGAAGCTAATAGATGTGTGTCTCCACTGTTTGATGCGTAGACAACAGCAGAACGTCCAGCTGTTCCATGTGCACGTTTGAGTGTGGCCAGTATTCTGAGCATGTTTTTTTGTTCTTCATAATCCGTGTATGCACCATGCATGTTAGACATAAACATCAAAGGAATCAGCATACAGTCAATGACAGCTCGGTCACTCATCTCTACCTCATATTAGAAATGATTCACCCCTTGCTGAACTCTTCTCATCCCAACCAGTGAAAGGAAAGGGTACATTTGGGAACTGGAGATGACTGGATACTCCCTGCTGTGATTTGTATGAACAAGTCAGGTGGAAATGTGTTTGTGTGTATAAATGGACAAGTAGAAAGTAGCGACACGGCAGGACAGCAATGTTCATCATCTCGGACTCTGTAATGTTACGTTCCGAACGGAATCCCTTCCCCCTCTACGCCCCGACTCTCCTACTCGCTTAACCAGCTTGACATTGACACTGTTCTCTATTTACTAGTCAACATTTACAGTGACTGTTGTAACAATTACATTAAATTCAGCTCCAGAACCCTCCCTCCAATATCTCTCTTCAATATGCCTCACACACTTAATAAACACATTTTAAATTATACAATGTATCAATATAAAAATAGATACTTGAGTGATCCCCAAAAGGGGAAATTTATATATTACAGATCCTAACCAATAATAAATAATAATGGAAAATGGTGGATAAACAGATGGAATCTGAGCCACAGTACAGCCTTTAGCCTGGTTGTCACGCTACCACTGGCAGGCTAGATGTCTCCTGGGATTGAACTCGTCTAAAGTGGTATTTCCCACCATCAAAAAACAACTAAAAACCCACCTCTTTAAATCTGTTTTCTAACTTTTTATATCTGACTGCTGTGCCCCGCCCAGCTTTTACTCATGTTTTAACTGTGTATTAACCAATGAATGTTGTATTTTGGTGTGTCTTCTATTCTGTTTACTTGCTTTTATTCAACTCCATTCTTCTGTAAAGTGTCTTTGAGTATTTTGAAAAGTGGTATACAAATAAAATGTATTATTATTATTATTATTATTAAAAATATGGCTGCTTGTTTTATTTGTTGTTTTTTTTGTTCGAATAAAAGACCATGTCAGTTTGTGTAAAAAAACAAAAAAAAGTCAAAGTTAATATAACTTGACTTTTGCGTCTCACGGGATGCGTTCAAGAACCACGGGACAAAGGGCAAAATCTCAACCCTTGAGATTTTTAATTAGCATAATTAGTGAGAATAAAGACATAAACATGTTTGTATTGATACAAATAAATAGTAAACAAAACACAAGTCTCAATCATTTGGGTTAAGTTCCAGTTACTATGGTACCCATTATGTCATTGTATGGTCATATCACCTTGTACTTCGGTACAAGGTGCATTATTAAAAAAAAAAAAAAAACGAACCTTAAACTGTATTAAGGAAAGCAGGAAGTGAACAAATGTAACAGTTACTGATTGTAAAAGTACCAGATGGAGGGGTAGGATTTAATAAGCTTTGCTTCTACCTACTCCTTTTGGACATGTGGAACTGTGAACTGATTATGTGATGCATTCAATTGTAATCTGATGCATGTTCAAATGAAATAAAACCATTACCATTACCATTACCATTACATGTAACAAACAGGCTTTTTAACTGTATAAGTGAACCCAAATGCTAATGATAACGGGCTACCTCCAAAGCTACAATTGGATATAATGACGTTGTCTAGGCGAGCTCAATGCGGCATTTTATTTTATATGTATTGATATTTACAGATTAAATGGACCATAAGGACTCGTATAACCCTGGAAGATGGATATACATGGATGGATATTCTATACTGCTGGATGATACAGTATACAGATTGTTGGTTCTACATTTTATTTTGTCCATTAAATTGCATTTTGTACTATAATAATCACTTCAATATGCAGGATCATTTAAAAATTTGGATATATATATATTTTTTATTATTATTAAATGAATTCTCCTGTTTGTAGAGTGTATCCAAACTTCTCACCACTACTCTTCTTCTATTTTATCTGATGAGCCAGTGGAATCTGAATTTTGGTCAGCTGTCTATACATATGGCGTATATGAATGACAATAAAGCCAGTCATGTATCCACTTTATAAACAGGGTCTTATTTATAAGGTCTAGATGATAATTCTCTTTGTGGAAGAGTTGCGTTCTTACTTTCAGGGTCATCTTGGCGAGAAGGTCCTGTAAGTCCATAATGCCCTGCACTAAGCTCAGGAAGTCGCTGCAGGTTGGACAGGCTGAAAGAAAGGAAAATAAATGCATAAACAGAAGGAATATAAGAGAAACCAACAAAATTCCAATTCCAAATCATCCGTCTGATCGGGACTATTTGGATACAAATCAATAGTAAACAAAACACAAGTCTCAATCATTTTGGTTAGGTTCGAGGTAGGCATTAGCTTAAAAGACAACATGTGATTATGTCCCCATACCATATTGATCAGTGGCTGTCTGACAGATGGGAAACATAACAGAATTTTGAATTAAAGGAACACTAACATTGCCAAGGGAGAAAGACAACATAATGAATCCGGAAAGGGAAAGCAACATATTTTCAATGTGAAATGTGAAGTAAAAACATTGTTATATTTATATTTATATATATTTATACAGTAAACCTCGGATATATCGGACTCGGATATATCGGAAATTCGCTCACAACGGACAGATAAAAAAGAACCAATTTTTCTGTAATGCATTTCCAATAAAAATTCATTGCATATATCGGATTTTTTATAACAGATTTCGCCTATTTCGGACAAAATCTCCAGTCCCGTTCCAATGCATTTCCATTAAATTTACCTCGCATATATCGGATGGCCGCATCGTGGCGCTCCGATTTGCCGAATCGCGACAGGCCGCTATACGACGTCATTTGCAGCGTTTGCAGCGTTGCCTGCGCGTCCAGGTACATTGGAAACATAGTCAAGGAAGTGCCTTGTTATAACGGATAAAATCCAATTTACGCATATACCGGATATAAATCCGATATATGCGTAAAACGGACATTTTCCGGTATACGCATATAACGGATTTCGCTTATATCGGACAAAACCAGTGGGAACAATTGAATCCGATATATCCGAGGTTTACTGTATTTATTTAGGTTGAGAACATACTGGCTGATAGTAATACTTACTGCGGTTAAGGTTTGGACATTGTGTGATGTAGCCGTTGGGAGCAAATATCAGCTTCACATCCTGAATTATCCCCTGGCCAAAAGAACAAGAGTGGTGCATCGGTTAGAGAGTATCGTAATAACACCGTATTCACAATAGTAGCCTTTTATTGTGGCCAACCTAAGGCACACCTGTGCAATAATCATGCTGTCAAACCAGCCTCTTAATATGCTGTGATGTGGATGAAATTATGACTTATGAATGCTCACTAATTTTTGACAGAATAACAGAAAATAACCACCATTGTTGTAGTGTTTAACTCTGTTTGGGGAGTTTAGGTGTTGTTGAGCTGCACCATGAGCACAAAGCATGAGTATGGTGAGCTACTTTTGCAGTACAGGCATCACCTGGCCTGGGGCGTCCTTTCCTGTTCATTTTACGTAGGTGGAGAAAAGTTTCTACCACTGCAGGGTTTGTTAGCACAAGCAATTCTTCATTATGATGCATTTTATTGGAGCTGTGTCCAAAACGCTTGAGTTCTTGGCAAGCTCTACGTTAACACCACCAAGTCATGCCGGTTCTGAATCTTCCGGCCCCCCCGTCTGCTGCAACGTTTTACTCTCTCATCTTTCCAGCTCGGTTTCTAAAACTTGTACCTCACTGTTCATGTATCCAGGCTCCAAAATGTACTGAATCCTCATCGTGAAGAACGACACAGAACACGTTCTCTGTGCTGTTGTTGTTGCCGGAGGTAATGTGAGTATGCAAAATCAATGTGCCCAGGAATCGGCTATTTTCCCTTCGTGGCGCTGGTCTTGTGTCCATGTGTGCGAACAATGTATTTTACCTGCATGCCGATTTGTGTGCCGAGGTCCCCACACCGTACTCCTTCATCTAAGAGTCTAGTTTGGATTTGTTGTTTTTTTTTCCCCTCCCCTCTCCCAGTGTTGTCCCCCCCCTCCATGCAAATTTCCCCACTGAGGGACGAATAAAGGCATATCTTATCTTATCTTATGTTCCGGTAAAATGACCAAAATACCGTAATCTACATGCTATCACGAATATGCATGTATAAGCATTTACAGCAGGGGTCTCAAACTCAATTTACTTTGGGGCCACCAGGTTTTCAAAAAAAAAAAAAAAAAAAAAAGCGCATTTATGAAAAACAAAAAAATGTAAAAAACTTCGCTTTGGTTCCAATTTTCTGCAAGAAAAGCTCTGATAAAACATTCCATTGTTCTCAAATATCTTAATTTTTATTTTTACAATACAAAATAAGATGAAAAATGAATCAAGAATAAAGAAAATCAATCAATCACTAATAAATAAATCTAATAATAATAATAATAAAACGGCAAATAATAAAAACTTAAGAAACCACATATAGTTGGTGGGTAGACAAATTATTTTTTTTCAGATTAAAATGAACAAAGCATTATTAGAGCCCTGTAGACATGACAAAACACGACTATAGTCACATTTATACTCTTTTTATTTACAACATATTGCGCAACTGCAGGGTCTTGAGACACATGCTAACTCGCAAACTAGAGAGCTAGCGACCTACACGGTAGCCTTCAAGTTATTTCCTTTAAACTTAAATAGCCAAAAACGTACCACTTCCACACGGATAGGGAGGATAACTATTAACAGTTATTTAACCTTTAACATGAACATTAATCAAACGTACTAATTTTTTCTGGGTACATGATACCATACAGCATCCATATCAAACTTGCGCGGGCCGCACTAACATTAAACTTTCATATCGAGGCGGGGGCCTTAAACTAGTGTCCTGCGGGCCACATGTGCCACATTTGAGACCCCTGATGTACAGCATGTATAAAAAACATTCTTGGAGGGTTTTTTTATTGGGCTTGATAGGTGAAATAGGCGCCAGCTATCTAGAATGCGCCAAAATGGGAAAGATGTGTGTTCTTGTCTCACATAGGATTGCGGATGATGATGAAAATTCCAAAAGAAGTATTTTTTCCCTTTAGTCTTCCTTTTTTAAGTCAACAAATTCCATCTTCTGCTGAAACTTTCTTCAAAACTCCTCATATACAATGTATCCTTTTAGTCTTTCTAAGATCGAAACTTTAAATATTGGGATAGATTTGACATTTCGAAAAAACATCAAAAATAGCACTGAATGGTCAGGGACATATAAAATGTTGCTGTGCACCTTTTCTTTTGAAAATAATGTATGAAAAAGTGACCATAGTTACAGTACTAAATCGTCCCCAACTACAGACGTTCTTTTTTAACAGACAATCATAGTGAATGGCACAATGTCATATCCAACAGTACTATGTTGCCAAGATGTCTACTTAGCATCTCCATGATAACCACAGGGACCAAACTCAGAAAACCAATCTTGTAACCCCCCCCACATGCACAGCCACACAATTTGTCCTTGAAACGGGTTGGTGGAAACATTAAAATGTGTCATCTCAAGAACATTTTCCATCAACTTCCCGCCGTTTGGAATACGCGTGAAATCCATTCACAGTGCATTTGGCTGGCCTGGATGCAAGCAACACCTTGCTTCTATCTCAGAGGGAGAGCCTTGAGATGAACAGGTTTGCAGCACAGATTGAGAACGCATTCGCACAAAAACTCACACACATGTACACACCGACTGTGTGCGCGGCGGCTGTTTCAGACGAGATTGTCAGAAAATGTCAATCAGAATAAAAATGATGGTATAGATCACAGATGTCTGCCTGGTGATGTAATATGACTATACATCACTGTCTATGATTAGCAGGTAATTCAAGTGGAGCCATATATCTCGTCTCTCGCTCGCTCTCATACATCCACTCATAACTCGTCTATACACATGCATACACAGGCCATAGCAAAAACAAAATCAATACATATGATAAATATATATGAAAAACGTAGGGACAAACAGTCCTCCCTCACCACTTCTTTACCACGGTTCTTCAAAAACATACATGAATAAATCATATCATTTTGGGCTTATTATTAGTAAAAACAAAAGTGTGTTGAATCAAATACCTAAAATGGCTAAATCAACTAAAATACAAGGTTTTCAGAAAACAGTGTACATTCAAAGACACTGTAAAAGAATGTTGTATTCTCCACTGGTTTCTAGGTGTCAGTAATGCTATGGAATGTTCAGAGAGACAGAAATGCCAGATTTGATCACCAGAACAACAGGCTTTTATTGCATGTTTGAATTATCTCACAACAGGTACAATAATCCAGAATAAAAAACCTGCATGAAGGCTACACCACACCCCCACCCCAACACCACTTCCTGCACTGACTTAGTCTTATTATGTCTACTATATTGGGTAATACAAGTGTAAAGGTGACTATGTGGGTGTTAGTTCATGCCTAAAGAGCTCTAATAATATTAAAAGCTGTATGGAAGTCATATACAGGGTTTTCTATACTGCAATTCATTCATTCATTTTCTACCGCTTATCCTCACGAGGGTCACAGTGGGTGCTGGAGCCTACCCCAGCTGTCTTAGGGCGAGAGGCGGGGTACACCCTGGACTGGTTGCCAGCCAATCACAGGGCACATATAGACAAACAACCATTCACACTCACATTCATACCTATGGACAATTTGGAGTCGCCAATTAACCTAGCATGTTTTTGGAATGTGGGAGGAAACCGGAATACCCAGAGAAAACCCACGCATGCACGGGGAGAACATGCAAACTACACACAGAGATGGCCAAGGGTGGAATTGAACTCGGGTCTCCTAGCTGTGAGGCCTGTGGGCTATCCACTCGTCCATCGTGCAGCCTGCAATTAAGGAATCATACTTGCGGATATTGACTGATTAAGGTCTGGTCTGGAACCAGTGAACCGCAATAAACGAGGGATTACTGTAACAAACGTCCTATGTCTACAACTAATCAATGTATGTTGTATGTCAGTATGTAATATAAGGTAAGACAACAGTTCTTCAAAGTTAATGATTTCTCCAAAAGCAAAGCATTTTTGTATATCATTGAAATCAGCTCACCCCAGAAAAATCATATAAAATGCCAGAATTGTGCAATTAAAAAATGCCAATTTCAGATAGAATCAAGCAGATATGAAGGTTGTCACACAGGAGGAGGATACATGAGAACTTCCAAGCCATTGTTTTTAGCAGTGATTTCTAACTAGGGGTACACATACCATAGTGGTACACAAGAAAATAGCATTGTGGAAACATTTAATTTCCAATATAATCGTCAAATATTCTAAATTAGACAATAAAATGCAATGTGTGTGCAACAACTAGTTTCCCCCGGGAGACTAGAACCTGTGGCACAGTTATGTCAAAATCATGTTACCTTCGTTTTGTGGATAATTATCAACACGTGTGAGTGACGGTACAAAAAGGCTCAGGGGGTACACGAGACAAAAAATGTTTGTAAACACTGGTGTATAGCATGGACTGTAAAGGGACAAAAATGAAATACTAATAATTGTAAATCTGACCATATTTCCAAAAGTTATGTATGGTATAAAAAAATAACAACACTGCAAATCATCAAAGTAAACAAAATCAACAGTAGAGTATTATGGTGGCAGCACATGTTTATTGGGTTGTTTTTCCTCTGCAAAGAATGTGGCTTTAGTCAAGGTTGTTATTATTATAAAAAAAAGAAAAGAGGAAGTAGTCAAAGTTGAATCCAACTGAACATCTGCGAGGTGACCAAAATGTGTTGTGCAGGAAAAGAAGCTCCCACAGTTTGTACCAAGGAGTGAATAAATATCACCAAGTCAAGATTTGCCGTGCTTGTAGGAAATCAATTGAAATATAAAAATATAAAATGAACTCAAACGGTGCTTCAACACCAGATGCCCAGAGAAACATAAGTAGGCGCTCAATCCCTGGGTTCATTAGTTTGTTATTAAGCCCTTTGAACTGCAGTTTTTGCTTGTGTTCAGCAAAGCAAAAGTAAGCCAAAATTTGTGTTTACCGATATGATAGTATTGACTGACAGCAACCCTTAAACGGATGAGAGCTGTTGGGAAATGGAACAAGGCGGAAGATGCTGCCAAGACTGAATCCTACAGCATCACTACTTTGAAACCTTGTATCAACGCTCCACGACCTTCAAATTTGCGCGCCGCAAAACAGTATCCTAACCAAACCACGGGTATTTCAACAATTTATGAAGAATGTGTAAACTGTTGGATAATTTCATACTTTTTACTTTGTCACTCTTCATTTTAATTACTTTCCCTCCGTTTTTCATTCAGCGCTTAAAAGATACAGCAGGCTGTTTTATCCTTTAACAACTCGAGACCTAGTTTTAGCTTTACAGTCGTGGCTTTATTAATTAATTAATTCATTCACTTTCTAGCGCTTGTCCTTGTGAGGATTGCGGGCGTACCGGAGCCTATCCCAGTTATCTTCGGGCGAGAGGTGGGGTACACCCTGGACTGGTCACCAGCCAATCACAGGGCACATATAGACAAACAACCATTCACACTCACATTCATACCTATGGACAATTTGGAGTCGCCAATTAACCTAGCATGTTTTTGGAATGTGGGAGGAAACCGTAGTACAGAGAAAACCCACACATGGGAAAAAACATGCAAACTCAACATAGGGGGAATTGAACCCATGTCTCCTAGCTGTGTTGCGTGTACACCAACCACTCATTGCACTGTGCAGCCCGGCTTTATGAATTAAAATAAATAAATAAATACCACAGCCAACTCATAATAGTGTCCTCCGTACATGGGCAGTTTTACAATACTACGGTTGTATTTTCATGAATGTTCATGAAGTTGCACATGGAAGTCAGAAAAATAATTGTTATTGGGTGAAATTATGGAATAAAATAGACTCTTTATTGTGTGTCAAAAATTTACCACTAAGGAATAATCACCGTGGACAAAAACGCAAATGAACTATAATAAAAAAAAGGACAGTATGCATATTGCACCAGAAATATAAGAACACCACCAGCTAGTATATTTATTACCAAAAGTGGTTTCAGAAAACCAGTCTATATTTTTCATAGTCACTAATTAAACTGCATAAATATTGTTGTACATTTCTGTGCAAAAAAAGGGGGGTGGGATACTATAACTGCATGTACGTCCACACAATAACAAAGCATCAAGCCAGACTGTTAGAAGTGTGATGACGTCAGTCAGCTTCAGCATCTGATGTGATGTACGGGTAATTGACAGTGATTGCTTACAACAGCAAGCAAGGAGAGAGTGTTGCACCCCAACATTCACTATTTACACAGATATCAATACTACTGCTCAAGGTTTATATTAGCAAGGAGAACCTACCAGTGAATCCCAACCACTGTGCTACAGCAACTTAGTGTGATATGAAAGATCATCACTGTCTGCTGAGAGAAATTATCCAATTTAATTGGATGGATGGTTCGGGGGGAAAAAATGTACTCAGTATTATTTTGTAAAAATGATCCTTATTGATGCGGCGTGACAGGTAGTATTAAATGCTCTTCCTGTGTATCCAATTGTTATGGCACGCTTGATGGTGTTTCTGGAGACTTCTGGAGTGTAATGTAAAACGTTGTGCCTTGGCTCAATAAAGGCTGGGAAATACTGACCAACATAATGCACTGTTCTCTGTACCGTTTGACATTTTGAATGTGAGTGTGAATGGTTGTTTGCCTTTATGTGTCCTGTGATTGGCTGGCGACCAGTCCAGGGTGTACCCCGCCTCTCGCCCGAAGACAGCTGGGATAGGCTCCAGCATACCCGTGACCCGCGTGAGGATAAGCGGTATAGAAAATGGATGGAAAAATTAAATGTAATTATTTGGTTACTTAATTCTATAGTAATCCTTGGTCAAAAATGTATATTTTGCATGGTCATATTTTGATAAAGTTTGACATGAATGCTAATACATGTTGTCATGGAAAAAATGATTAGACCACCATCTTCAGTTTCTATTTGGTCTTAAATTAATACGCAAACTTGATACATTGCCATCATGGAAGGATGGATGACGATGTGTAGGATGATTTTTTTATCTCTTTAGCAGAAACATTATGAACCCATGCCAAATACACAGGTTCAGACCGGACATACCGTAAGGTTAATGAACCAATTAATTATGTTCATTATTTCAAAAATAAACAAATGTTTATGTTTTGTGCAGGAATAAGGGGCACATGGCTCCTAGTCAAATGCCTGAAAAGGTACGTGACTGTTAAATATTTTGGGAACTACTGGCATAGGCCACAAATCTAAGGAAAAGTAACAGTATTAAATAAAAAAAAAACATAATCGATCGTGGGGGCGGCACGGTGGTCTAGGGGTTAGCGCGCAGACCTCACAGCTAGGAGACCAGGGTTCAATTCCACCCTCGGGCATCTCTGTGTGGAGTTTGCATGTTCTCCCCGTGCATGCGTGGGTTTTCTCCGGGTACTCCCCACAACCCCCGCGACCCTCGTGAGGAAAAAGCGGTAGAAAATGAATGAATGAATAATCGATCGTATTGCAGGAAGTGAAAATGATTGTTATTTGGGAAAGCTATGCAAACATAACAGTCATTTCCTCACCTTTGCTAATTAGCGGTTGAACTGAGTACAGGTGCAAAAAACCATGCAATGTTGAAGGCTTTGTAAATCCAACTTAAATGCTTTGTTAAAAACCTTTTGAAGCATTTTTAACAAATTATCCCACATTTCAAAAACATGCTAGGTTAATTGGCCACTCCCAATTGTCCATAGGTATGAATGTGAGTGTGAATGGTTGTTTGTCTATATGTGCCCTGTGATTGGCTGGCGACCAGTCCAGTGTGTACCCCGCCTCTCGCCCGAAGACAGCTGGGATAGACTCCAGACCCCCCGCGACCCTCGTGAGGATAGCAGTAGAAAATGAATGAATCAATCAAAACATATTGGTGAATCAGGCGCATTGTTTTAATTTTTCAACAAATTGCAGATCAATCGGTGAACCTGAAACGTTTTTTTTTTTTTTTTTTTTTTTCAGTATTACTAGACTTGTAAAGGAACGTAAGAAACAAATTCAATAATGAACTTTCTATAAAAATGTAATTGACATTGGATCAATGTATTCATTCAGAATGAACTGTTAGGGTAGGGAGGTTGTTTAGAGCATACAAAATCAAAAGTTGCTATCTTTGTTTTTTAACACATTCAATACCAAAGAGGTATTTGTGCATATTTTAAGTGTTTTTGTGCTGGAGGCAAAAGAGGATGTCACTTTTAGAGCAGTTTTAATCCATAAAAACAGCCACAAGGTTGGAGAAGTGCATTTGATAAGAGCTCTTTGTATATCATTTGCATTGCTTCATTTTACTTCCTCCAGACTCTTGCTTAGTATGTAGTAAGTATGCTTAGTATATAGAATATATGATACAGAACAGTCAGAAATAACATCCCGATGTGTGTGTGCAACTAAAACTTTGAACATGCAATAAGACTTTGTTGTTTTGAAGGACAAATACTGCCAAACTGAACACTAATAAAATGCATGTCTTTATGAATTAGGGATACCGCTGCAACCATTCAGCATCAAAAGTATTTCTCCATGATGGCTTCTAATAAAATTCTCTATCCTCTAAACCAGGGGTCTCAAACTCAATTTACCTGGGGGCCACTGGAGCTAGGGTCTGGGCAAGGTTGGGCCGCATCAGGTTTTCCAAAAAAAAAAAAAAAAAATTAAATTTATTAAAAATGGAAAAATATACAAACTTTTTCAGTGCTTTGGTTCCGATTTTCTACAATAAAAGCTCTGATAAAACATTCCACTGTTCTCAAATATCTTAATTTTTATTTTTCTGCACAAAATAAAATGAAAAATAAATGAACAAATCAAGAATAAATTAAATCAATCAATCAGTAATAAATAAATATAATAATAATAATAATAATAATAAAACGGCAAATAATAAAAACTTAAGAAACCACATATAGTTGGTGGGTAGACAAATTATTTTTTTCAGATTAAAATGAACAAAGCATTATTAGAGCCCTGTAGACATGACAAAACACGACTATAGTCACATTTATACTCTTTTTATTTACAACATATTGCGCAACTGCAGGGTCTTGAGACACATGCTAACTCGCAAACTAGAGAGCTAGCGACCTAAAGGGTAGCCTTCAAGTTATTTCCTTTAAACTTAAATAGCTAAAATCTTACCACTTCCACACGGATAGGGAGGATAACTATTAACAGTTATTTAACCTTTAACATGAACATTAATCAAACGTAATAATTTTTTCTGGGTACATGATACCATACAGCATCCATATCAAACTTGCGCGGGCCGCACTAACATTAAACTTTGATATCAAGGCGGGGGCCTCCAACTAGTGTCCTGCGGGCCACATTTGGCCCACGGGCCGCGTGTTTAAGACCCCTGCTCTAAACGAAATAGCTTCTACTGATGGCCTCTTGTTTTAAAATACATAAATTACATCTAATGCTTAACAGGCAAGAACCCATAGCGGTACAAATGTCGTGTTTGCGTAGCGTGCGGCTGTGGTTGACTCTGATGGGGGGGACAGCTCATCTGACAGCTCTTCTGACACACCCAAGCAAAAGGTTCAGGATTCAAGGTGTTACATGCACACCTGTCAGCCAACATGCCGACTCAAACCTGTGTAAAGACTGCAGGGGAAACGTCATCTTTCCCTCCGTCACTTCATACAAGCCACTTCCGCAGCATCTGTCTCTGACAATCACTTTTAAACATGCCTTGAACACAGAAAGGTGACAGTCTTCGAGCATTAAGCCAAGCGTGGATAGGAAACTGCACGGTGAAGGTTCTTTCAAAACCAGAAGGTTTCCTCTAGAATAAGGAGCTCCTTTAAGTCTAGATCAAGGTAAAAAAAAAAGGAGCAGAAGAAAGCAAGACTGTGGGCTTGTGTGCATCAGGGGAAGATTTGAAGAGATAGACTATATAGCACAGCAGAGCCTGGAGACTAATCAATATGTTACATAGAGAAGAAATAAAGGGCTCGTTGATTGGGTGGGTTGCAACCCTAGTGGGGACAAGCTGCATAGAAAATGAAAGAATGAATGATTGGGTGGGCAAGGGGTGTGGGTTAAAAAGGAACAAGAGCATATCTTTGACATCATCTGCCATGTCCTCTGTCTGCTCCCAAGCATATGCAGGAGGTTGAAAAAAATGAACAGTGATTAAAAATCGACATTGTAATGAGCTTGGGAATACGAGTTTCAAAGCACACGCTGAGATGTATGCAGCTCGTCTCCGAGCCCCACGGTACTTCTTCCCTCCTTGTGTCTTGTACGAAGTACTTGGCTCCCTTCCACTTTTCAACCCCGTGCAAATCTGTCCAATTATCCCAGGCAGCTTTAAATGTGAATCACGTTAAGTTGCACGGGGGAATCATATGGCCATGTATGCATCATCTTTTCAGTCTCACCTTGAATAGGCCGTGCTTGTGGCTGTGCTGTCCCAGCCAGACTCCACTGCCTGGGGTGAGCTCCATCTGCGGCGGGTCTATAACTCGCTCATAAATCCTGAAACACAAAGAAAAGAAAAAAACAATTGATATAACTGGTGATCATAATACAATAGACATATGTCTTTATTTGTCCTGATCTGTTAAAGTCCACAGTGTTCATGCATGCTTCCCTCCACTTGCGTCACGGGAAGCAAAGAGTAGACATGACATTAAGAATCCACCTCACATGGCTCCCAAACCCCGTATTGATATCTGGACCTGAGAAGTAGGCTGGATTAGCGATTACTGACACGGATATAAACAGGCTTTGGTATTATCAAGGAAAAATGCCCTCAACATCACTCTGCACCATTTTATCCTGACTGAGTCAGGCATTGAGATGAAGACAAGCTCCCAATGGACCCTGGGAAGGATTTCATAACTATTTGTCAGGGTTTCTCAACAGACAACCTGAATGTGACACACACGTTTCATTTTGTTCACATTCATTTGAGATGGAATCAGTTATAGTGGTTTAACTGTCTTCGAGCGAGAGGCGGGGTACACCCTGGACTGGTCGTCAGCCAATCACAGGGCACATATAGACAAACAACCATTCACACTCACATTCATACCTATGGACAATTTGGAGTTGTCAATAAACCTAGCATGTTTTTGGAATGTGGGAGGAAACCAGAACCCTGGCTGTTTGGCCTGCGCTAACCACTTGCTCACCGTATAGCCGACATCCATCCATCCATCCATGTATTAATTAAGTAATGGTAATGGTAATGGTAATGGTTTTATTTCATTTGAACATACATCAGATTACAATTGAGTGCATCACATAATCAGTTCACAGTTCCACATGTCCAAAAGGAGTAGGAAGAAGCAAAGCTTATTAAATCCTACCCCTCCATCTGGTACTTTTACAATCAGTAACTGTTATATTTGTTCACTTCCTGCTTTCCATAATACAGTTTAAGGCAGGGTGTCTCAAACACATGGCCCGCGGGCCAAATGTGGCCCGCAGGACACTAGTTTGAGGCCCCCGCCTTGATATGAAAGTTTAATGTTAGTGCGGCCCGCGCAAGTTTGATATGGATGCTGTATGGTATCATGTACCCAGAAAAAATTATTATGTTTGATTAATGTTCATGTTAAAGGTTAAATAACTGTTAATAGTTATCCTCCCTATCCGTGTGGAAGTGGTACGTTTTTGGCTATTTAAGTTTAAAGGAAATAACTTGAAGGCTACCGTTTAGGTCGCTAGCTCTCTAATTTGCGAGTTAGCGAGTTGGCGAGTTAGCGAGTTGTGTCTCAAGACCCTGCAGTTGCGCAATATGTTGTAAATAAAAAGAGTATAAATGTGACTATAGTCGTGTTTTGTCATGTCTACAGGGCTCTAATAATGCTTTGTTCATTTTAATCTGAAAAAAAATAATTTGTCTACCCACCAACTATATGTGGTTTCTTAAGTTTTTATTATTTGTCGTTTTATTATTATTTTTATTATATTTATTGATTACTGATTGATTGATTTTCTTTATTCTTGATTTGTTTATCTATTTTTAATCTTATTTTGTGCAGAAAAATAAAAATTAAGATATTTGACAACAGTGGAATGTTTTATCAGAGCTTTTCTTGTAGAAAATCGGAACCAAAGCACTGAAAAAGTTTGTATATTTTTCTGTTTTTAATAAATGCGTTTTTTTTTTTTTTGGAAAACCTGATGCAGCCCAGCCTTGTCCAGACCCTAGCTCCAGTGGCCCCCAGTTAATTGAGTTTGAGACCCCTGGTTTAAGTTATTTTTTTTATTTTATTTTTTTTTAATAATGCACCTCGTACCAAAGTACGAGGTGATATGAGCATCCAATGCCATAATGGGTACCATAGTAAGTGTCAATATAGTGATATATATAGCACATCATGACTGGTTCAAGACTCTTCATCCTTTTATGAAACACACACACAAGCCTAGTAATAGTCATAGACAAAAAGTCATATATTTGACGTTGTCACGCCCTGTGTAGGCTCCTGCATGACAGTTTGGTTTGTTACCTTCTTGGGCTTTTGTTTATGTTTGGACACTCCCACTTTGTATGTAACGTCCTGCCTCGTCTTCCTTTGTCATCCTCATCACCCAAACCTGTCGCTGAGTTTTCCTGTTTGTATTTAGATCAGGTGTGTGTTTCTCCCTGGGTGGGATCATTATCATTTGTCCGTCTGCCTTCCTGAGTTGCTTTATCCTGCTGCTGCTATTATTGTAAGCAATAAATATTTTTACCTGCATTTGGTCCTGTCCTGCATCCTGGGGTCTCAACACAACGACGTACTCGCCGAACGTGACAGAAGTCAAGTCAGGTAAAGAGCAGAATTCATACACAAGGTGTTTCAGTTGTCACATGCACAGTTGAATAGAAGTGTTTTCAGCTTGGATTTGGACATTGGACACAAAGAGGATTGTCGCACATCTTCTGGAAGATTGTTCCAGATTTTGGCAGCATAAAACCAAAACAAGCCTTAGCATGTTTCGTCTTGACTATGGGAACCTGCAGGAGACCACTACCTGAGCTTCTAAGAGACCGAGATGGTTCTTGTGCCTTAAACATGTCAGAGACCATGAAAAGACTTGCACACAAGCACAGTTGAAAGGCTTAATTTTAATAATAAACTCCTAATATTACGAGGGAAAACAATGTCATTTGACCAGCAAATGAGTTGGAATATTAAAGAAAGAATTGTCAGAATATTATGAGAAACAAACAAAATAAAGTTATATATATTTTTTTAATATTAGATTAAAGAAAAAGTTATAATATTATGGGAAAATAGTAAAAAATATGAATACAAGAATAAAATTTACAAAGATCATGTAAGAAGAACGTTGAAATATGTAGAAAAACAGCAAAAATGCCGAAAAAAAGAGAAAAGGTCGAAGCTTTTTCACCTATGAGATGCAGTTTCTTCTTGAAAAAAAGTCTTAGCATATTTATTTGTTAGTGGCTCTTGGTGCAACGTTCGGATGCCTGTTGTAGGGTGAATCTTATATCTTCAAACAGATATTTTACATTTCAGCGCATGTACGTATACGTATGTGTGTGCAGACAGTCGCATAATGAGGTTACGCCGTTCCACAACGGAATAACAATGTCTTAACTTTGTGGTTCTCAAACTTTTCCCTTCTGTCCCTATTTGAGCCCCAGTGGCAAATGTTTGTTAAAAGTGTATAGTCATAATGTTTTACCATGCTGTAAACATCTAAACCAATCACCAAACTTTAAACGTCATACAGGCCAACCAAAACTTTGAAAACACTTCAAACATGGCCGATCCCAATTTGAGAGCTGTGTACATCTCCATGGAAGACATCGGATGTTCCCACTAGATAAGTCACAAAATATATTTAATAGCAAAGGAGGTTGTTTCAAAAACATTAGAGAAGAAAAGGTAAAATTTGCAAGCCAGAAAGGTCAACAGCGGTGCGGGTAATTGCTCGTAAAAGCTCAATAAAAGTACCTGCATGCGTATACTGTAAATCCCAAGCACGTTTGTGCTTTCAGCTCAAGTGTGATATTAAGCCCTATTAAGCCGCATTCTTGTTTAACACTGGATAAAATCGTCACTGTGGAAAAAAGAAATGGGAGCGCTGCTAATCCCGCACTAAACACCGCAGACAGCAGCTCTGTCAGCTTTTTAGTTCAGCGTTGCATATGCATATGTATATGGTTGACTTGTAACCACAGAAAGCCTATGTGAACTACCAGCATACGCAGGAAAAAGATTTAACCAATAAACAAAATGAACACACATTATGTCTTAAATCAGGTGAACTGGCGACTCCAAATTGCCCATAGGTATGATTGTGAGTGAATGGTCCAGGGTGTACACCGCTCCAAAGTCACCCCCATGACCCTGATGAGGATAAACGGTATTAAAAAAATGGATGGATGGAGAGCTATCTATGGAGGGTATCTATTTTAAGCCAGAATGTAGTAATAGCTTTTTTGCAGCAACAAGGATGATCCTAAATAGATGTAAAACAACCATTTTTGGGGCGTTTTGCTGAAACTTAAAGACGAGACTTAAGACTTGAGAGTCTAATCTTTATTTTGTTATATAGAGCCCTTGGCCTCTTTATAAAGTCCAAAATGGCTGAGATTGAGTGAGTTAACAAAGATGCAGATGTATGCCTGTGAATGTTCTCATTGAAGCAAGTAATAATTGTATTATCAGGGCGTCAGTGCATTGAACGCAACTCGACTGTTGCTTTAGAGCAGAGGTAGGGAACCTATGGCTCGGGAGCCAGGTATAGGGCTCTATTGATGACTGTATCTGGCTCTCAAGCATTTCTTACCACAATAAAAAATTATTTTTGCTAACATTTTAAAGTAAACATCACATAAATCACTGTTAAAAATATAAAAAATCAACAACTTTCTTATGCATTTTAATCCGTCCATCTATTTTCTACTGCAATACGGCCAACCATATCTATCTTTCCTGATGATATTTTCCAGGTCAAACACCAAAACTCGATTATTAATGCGGTAGTGTACCTCGGTCATTGAGATGTAAATGTAAACTTTCCTCCTTTAGTCAAATAGTCACCTAGCTAAAGCTGCAGAAGCAAGCCTTCTGGCAAAGATGGCCAAAAGAATGAAATATACTGAGTATGGTGCAAAACCATGCAGCAGCAGAAGTTGCATTAATGGCAACAAGTATCTGATTTATTATTGGACTGCTCACGAAAGTATGCTGGCCACACCCCCTTGGCGTGGGGTAGTGTGCCTGGTCTACATAATTAGAGCCCATTGTATCTAAAACTGTTGGTCTTACATAAAAATGCACACATTTTATTGCATTCAATGTTTAAAAAAATGTATATGGCTCTCACAGATACACATTTTAAAATATCTGGTCTTCATGGCTCTTGTGGCCAAAAAGGTTCCCGACCCCTGCTTTAGAGGATGATTTGTGTCTCACCCAAGCAGGCTTCTTCATGACCATCATTACATCGGAATGGTGATGACACCTAAACAACCACATCCTGTCTGGATGTGCCTCCTCCTTTAGAGGATGCATACTTTGGATCTTGCACCAAGTTCTCAGACTAGAGCTGTCCTATCAAGTAATATAACGTAATCGAGCCACCTTGTCTTTGTTGGATGTAGTTACACATACGTAGGCCTCTCTTGGTTAGATGGTGTGACCAGAGCAGACTTGTTTACCTGCTGTATCTGTATCACTTGCTTTTGGCCTTGCATCTTTATCTTATCACACCCATTGTGAGCATAATCAATATCCACTGGCTCCAACCAGCTTAGACCACTGGGTCACACAAAGAGGCTTCCTGGTAAAAAGACATACCACCAGAAGTGCCTCGGACTTGCTCCTGCAACCATGTAGAAGATGAGCCTCCGCAAGTATTAAAGATAAGAACCAAAATGACGCCTGATCAGGTGAGAGGTGAAACTGAGACAACCTGAACAGTCCAGTGCATGTGTGCTGATACTACATTGTTTTGTTTTTTTTGTTATTATTATTATTTTTTTATTCGGCCATCTTGGATCACACTGCCAGCACCAAATCTTGTGATATTAATTTACACAATACTACAGTATCCTGCCAGGCTAATTCAGTTGGCAAACTCAAAGTATAACTTACCCAACTATGACGTCATTACAAGTTGACTCTGTACTTCTTTGCTAACGCCGTTACACCACAAGTATTTGCTATTTTTATGATAAAAACTGAAAAATCACACACAATGAAGCCAAACAAATATATAATCTATCCATACATTCTCTGTACTGATTATCTTCATTAGGGTGGCGGGCATGCTGGAGCCTATCCCAGCTGTCTTTGGGTGAGAGGTGGGGTACACACTGGACTGGTCGCCAGCCAATCACAGGGCACATATAGACAAACAACCATTCACACTCACATTCATACCTATGGACAATTTGGAGTCGGCAAATCCTGCTTCATCCTAGAAAACAAACCTAAATGATCAAATTAAAAACATAAAACCACAAAAATGTGAATTAAAAAGGAATCATATGCAGCATCACTTGATAAGGCACAACCACTTCTCTGCTCTGCTTCTCCCTACTCCTTTTTGGAATTGAGAATTGTAATATGAAACATTCAATGTAAACTGTATTCATGTTCAAAATAAATTAAACCCTATTCATAACCACTGGTTCTCAATAATCATAATTTTATTTTTGTAGCAGGATGGAGTTTGTCATCCACCCTGTTGAGTATGGTGTTGTCTAATGTGATTGTGCTTCCAGCCAATCACAGCTCGGGGATGCATTATTTATATTTTTATATTTATTTGTATGGCAATTAGAGAACTGCACACACATTTGTATTTATGACCGTACTGTTGTAGATAGTCCCTGGTTGTGCCATTGTGAAGCGGGTTGTTAGCTTCAGGCTGTCCCGTGTCCTCCCAGGGATGCCATCAGCAGGTATGTGGTACCAGCTGTTTGTGGCATCAAGCCGCTTGTGTGATCTTTGTTATGCCAACAGTTTCGCCGTCAGTGCACGGTGCCTGATCTCCCCCCTTTTTGCAATACAGAAACGTCACATACACAGAGTTGTGACCGTGTGCTCCCCTCCCATCCCCATACTGGTGTCCACATTCACGGCGCCACCTGTACGGTAATGACCGGCTGCTGCTTGCCTTTGATATTGACATTGCTATTGCGTGACCCTTCCTGTTGCCAGAGTTTGGTTTCAACACTTATCCTGCTGGCTGGGTCTCCGTCTTTTAAATTGTTTGGCCTTTTTGTTGGCCAAGGACTGTGTGTGTGTGTGCATGCACAGGGTTGGGCTTTCGGTTCAGCTGGTTTAATGTATATATTACTGTATTATTATTTTGGTTATAGTTATTAGTTCATATTCATACAGTGGTGTACCCCTTCAGACATTTGACCTGAAGCTGTGTACCCCCTACTCCTGTACGCTGATGTTAATTAACTAAATATTGAACATAAGTTATTGGTTCCTTCATTTTATTGCTATTCTGAGAAAGAAGGTGATATATGTAATGGTAATGGTAATGGTTTTATTTTATTTGAACATGCATTAGATTACAATTGAGTGCATCCCATAATCAGTTCACAGTTCCACATGTCCAAAAGGAGTAGGAAGAAGCAAAGCTTATTAAATCCTACCCCTCCATCTGGTACTTTTACAATCAGTAACTCTTACATTTGTTCACTTCCTGCTTTCCTAATATAGTTTAAGTTTTTATTTTTGCATTTTTTTCATTTTTGTCACGTACCGAAGTACAAGGTGATATGAGCATCCAATGCCATAATGGGTACCATAGTGCGTGTCAATATAGTGATATATATAGCACATCATGACTGGTTCAAGACTCTTCATCCTTGTATTTAGCAAACATCAACTGCTTGTATTGTTTCTTGAATTGGCTCATCGTTGTGCATTGTTTGAGGTCCTTACTCAATCCATCCCATAGTTTGATTCCACATACTGAAATGCTATGGCTTTTTAACGTAGTCCTAGCATACAAGTGTTTCAAATGTACTTCTTCCCTGAGATCATATTTCTCCTCTCTTGTAGAGAAGTATTGGATGACATTTTTAGCTAATTGGTTGTTTTTAGCCTTATGCATTATTTTAGCTGTTTGAAGATGAACTATATCAGCAAGTTGAAGTATTTGTGATTTTAGAAATATGGAGTTAGTATGTTCTCTGTAGGCGGCATTATGAATTATCCTTACTGACCTTTTTTGCAGTACATTTAGCGAGTGAAGATTGCTTTTATAGTTATTAGCCCATATTTCCACACAATAAGTAAGATATGGTAGAACCAGAGAGCAATAAAGAGTGTGGAATGATTTCTGATTGAGAACAAATTTTGCTTTGTTCAATATGAAATATTTCTGGCCACCTTATGTTGTATATTTGTAATATGAGGTTTCCAGCTCATATTTTCATCTATTGTGATCCCCAGAAATGTATTTCCCTTCACCCTTTCAATGCCTACACCGTCTATTTGTATTTGCTGGTGCGTGTCCTTGATGATTTTAGTTTTACTTAGGTTCAAGGACAATCTATTATCATCAAACCATCTTTTTAGTGTGACCATTTCTTCTCTGACCTTTCTAATGATTTTGTCTGTATTCCCTCCAAAATATGTATTTTTCAAGCTGCCGTTGGATAAAGTTTGACAGTAGAATAGGTAGTTAGCAGAGGTAAAAAGGTAAGTAATAATTCTACATATGTTTCATTCCCGCTATTGAATGGATTTAATTTGAGTCTTACTTTTTTGTCCACTCACAATGGCTTTGGTTTAATTTTGCATATTAATTTCATACCAAATTGAAGGGGAACATTTAACAATCACGATAAAACAAAAACAAAAAAGTATGTTTCCGAAAGTATAAATATAAGATTGTGTAACATTGTTGTACTGTTATGAGTAACAAATGGTTGGTTTTGTAAATATCAAGTGATCTGGGATCCATGTGCTTGTGTGTTCCAAATACAAAAATACATACAATAAACGTAATGTGACATTATTTCCATGGGTGAAATGGCCAAGGTGGTGTTGTCAGCTTCTTGTGCTATGAAGTCACCTTCTTTTTGCCAGCGTACGAATTCCGTCTACGGATGCTGAAATACATTGCACAAGCAAGTACCTCTGTAAATGTGGCAGCCTTGAAGTTATTCATGTTGAAGCTGTCCGGAAAAGCTGTCACTGCGGTAGAGAAAGTAGAGGTCATATGATTTTACTCTATTTTGTCTAACCCCCCCCAAAAAAAATCCTGTCTTCAATTCCCTCACCTTTCCTTCTTGTCAGCGGCTAAACAGCAGTGAAGGGATTCAAAGAGGGAACATTATAGCACTGTGATGCCAATTAAAATAGCAATGCAGTAAAGGGGCATGTTTGCACGGTCTGACATTATCGCCAGCAGCCATCAACAGCTAATTACAGACGATGTTCAGCAGTCAACATACTGTACAGTATGACGAGCAATCCTTTTCTATCACCGTGGTGCAGGTTTCAGTGTGTAAGTGATGACATTTGCAACCCAGGAGAGGAGAATGAGAACAACAACAACAACAATGTATGGGAGATATTTTTGTTCTTACATCTTACTTGTGCCGTTTCAAGATGATTAATCTTTCCTGGGATTTGTTTTCAGCCACAAAGAATAGAATAGAATAGAATAGAATAATGTGAAAAATAGCCAGTCTGTGTGTTTTTTGTCATTATTCATTAGTATTTTTTTTTTTATTGAAAATTATCATTACACTGAATTTTAGCAACATTCCATAGTCCTATTAGCAATTATTGCTCAGAGAGAATTTCTAAAACAATAACAAACTGTGGCGCCATCGAACCAAACTCATCACTCTACCTATACTCAACCAAATAGGGCATGTTGTTCCACTTTTACAAAGCTTTATCGGTGTTTGTGAGTGGCCCACATCTCAATATAGATGGTAGAAGAAGGAAGGTGAATGCCTTGGCCATCATTCCTCAGACAAATAGTTTGAGACAAGAGAAATGTGATAAGGGCTGCCTTTTGGCCAAGTCGATCAGTGACGGCAGCGTGTGGTTGATTCTGCCTCGAGAGTTCTTTATTCACAGTTAATTTGCCACTTTCCCACAGGTCACACAAAACCCGGACAAACAGAGTCAGAGACAGCTTCTTTCCCAAAGCCATCACTGCAATGAACAATCATAAATGATCAATACTGCACTACGAAAATACACATTTCACTGTTAGGTGCAATAAGCTTCAAATGTGCAATACAAGACTTATGTGCAATAAGATTCATTTATTCAAGTGACACTCGGTTACAATGTGTGCAATACTACCTTTTGTTCACTGCAATTCTACATTTTGTTTACTGTATAGGTTATAGTTTTGATGTACATGTATTTACATTTATTCTGAACAGCACCTGCCACTTTTTGTATTTATTAACTTTTATTTTTTTCCTTATTTTTATTTTTACTTTCTACAAAATCCACCATGGAGTTGCACTCAAATTTCGTTGTATGCAATACAATGACAATAAAGGCCATTCTGATTCTGACTTCATTCTTTATTCATTTAGTGAGATAAATTATCAAAATAAAATCTTCAGACGTTCATATATATTTGCAGTCTATTTTTCAAATGTTCACTACAAGTTAGTCACACTCTCGCATAGTCAGCGGAACCTACCGACTCTAACTGAAACGGATGCTAACTGAATCTATTTTTGTCTTGAAAAGTATTATCAATTCAACTAATCCGTTCCAGAAAGCCAAAAATGTTAACACAAAACATGTCTTTTGAGTTAGTGCAATTTGAGTTACTACAGTTTTACACGCAAATTTCAATTTCAATGATGACTGAAAGGGATAAATGGATATTTTAGGTTCATTGACCTTCACCTTCATTGAAGACATGGTTCTTGATGTGATAGTTTTTAAAGACAATGTGGCAGCAAGACACCACCTTCTTCTTTTGCCATGAGTTATTTCTTGAATTCAATAGTATTTATCACCTTGGTAACGCAAAATGGGATTGGACTCACATAACACATTAACGCATAAGATGCAAATCATATTGTACGGTAAGTGGAATGTATGCAAGCTGAGGCAAATTCAAATTTCAATTGAATTTATGGCCATTTTTATGTCCACCTTTCACACTGAAGCTGCTGTCAAGCTTTCTGACCAGAGTCTTCTAAAAATGGGTCTAAGAAGGAGATGAGTAGGGACAATATATGAGATTGGGTCTCGTGTATTAGCGTTAAGAAAAAGACGAGTCAAGATCTTAACATTAGAAAGAAACTTAATTTTTTAAAAAGACAATAGGGCTGCACGGCAGACGAGTGGTTAGCGTGCAGGCCTCACAGCTAAGAAACCGGAGTTCAATTCCACCCTCAACCATCTCTGTGTGGAGTTTGCGTGTTCTCCCCGATTTTCTCCGGGTACTCCGGTTTCCTCCCACATTCCAAAAACATGCTAGGTTAATTGGCGACTCCAAATTGTCCATAGGTATGAATGTGAGTGTGAATGGTTGTTTGTCTATATGTGCCCTGTGATTGGCTGGCGACCAGTCCAGGGTACACCCCGCCTCTTGCCCGAAGACAGCTGGGATAGGCTCCAGCACCCCCAGTGACCCTTGTGAGGATAAGTGGTAGAAAATGAATGGATGAATGTTGTAATTTCAGAATGAATGAATGAAAAAAAAGAATGAATGAATGAAAAAAGACAATATTTCGCAACCTACTAATGTAATTAGTACCATGTCACCTCGCATTCCTCCTCACAAGGCTACACCGTGTGTATCCTCCTCCTCCGCCGACTGAGACAAAAAAACTGTTAGCATGCAGATGGCAATATATTCAGGCTGCCAAAATTATCAAGTTCATTTTTGTATTTATTGTGTGATTATTTAATTAATCTATTTATTATCACCATCATCCTTGTTCCCACAAGACATGAGTTTATTTTCTGAATGAGAAATCTTCTCACCTTATAATCTTGCGGCACAAAATCCTGTGATACTTCCAGCACAGTCACTTTGTCAATGTTGAATCCAGTGTGATTTCTCTAATTTCAGGTTTAAACACACCACCAGGTGTGACCTCACATCACTAGGCTTGGTGTTTAAGAGCATCTTTTCCAACCTTTCCGAGCGCATAGACTGGCTTGTTTCTGTCAAAACTCCGACAAAACAACGAGGAAAACAGGAGGGAAAAATGTGCACTTTAGACCTCATAGTTTTGCCATATACCTGTTCATAGAACAGAGAAAAGCACTGTACCATTTGGTGTGAGCCTATAGTTTATGTTCCACAGAGATGATGGATGTACCGCTTATTTTTGTTTTGGAAGTGTTTAGTGGCGAAAATGCAGCCTTACACAAGTAATTGATATGTGTCATTAAATACAAAGTTAATGTGCTTTTTGTCACGCCCTGCGTTACAGTTTGTTTATGTTCCCTGTCTGGGCTTTGTTTTCCCTTTTGGACACTCTGGTTTTGTATTGGACTTCCTCTTTTGCCTCGTTTACCTGCTATTGGTCCTGCTCTCTGCATCCTGGGGTCGAACTTTAAAGCTCTCAAGCCGAACCTTGACACTTTTATGTCTTTCTCTCTCTTTCTTTCTATTTCACACTAAGTGCTATATCTGGTAACCTAGGCAACCATGGAACGTTGCGTGCATATGTGGCATATGCATGTTCGCCTACCTGTGCTCTTATGACCATAGGAACAACCTATTTCCTGTCGACTTGTAAATCTAATTTTATATTACTCATATGAGTGATTCTCAATTGCCTCCACTTGCTGAGAATGAATATTATATCCATCTCATTGACCTGGAAGTCTGTTCAATGCAAACTGAGTCCTTTTCTCAATTCCCTTAATGTATGATTTTAGATTAAAGAACAGGCCATTGAGGTAAAAATTAATATTTGTAAAATCAACTCTGGCAGACTCACACTAACTGCCCATAAAACACAATCTCATGAGTTTGAATATGACAGTGGTTCTCAACTGGTGGGTCGGGACCGAAAAGTGGGTCACAAACTTGTTTGAGGTCCTCTTTGCAGGCAAACAATCAGAACACATTGCACATAGAATTTGGGTCGCCATAACAGAGTGATGGTGTGCCGTACTGCCAAACTGGTTTAAATGGTTTAAGTGATGCATTTACGAATAAGAGCATTTAGTAAGCATGCATAAGCTAAGGCAAACAATAATACCAAAAGGGAGCACCATTCTAACATCAGCAACAGCTAGAAAAATGCTACATAAGTAAACGTGTGCAGCCCCAAGCAGTTGGTTACAAATATGAGCAGGCAGAAAGGTTGACAGTGTGTTTTGTGGTTGTAGTTTGCAGTACATCATACTGAGAAGTGTTCCCAATATTTACTCACTTGCGGTAGAGCTAATGGTAGCGTTCATCTAGTGGACATTACGAGAATGAATGCACTTAATACTGTCTCCACTGTTTATAGATATTATGTAAAATACAAATAGCGGCCAGTAAAACCTGACTCGAAACTACATTTTTACCAGCTGTCTCATTTTATGTGTTACTCCTGCCAGTTGTAACGTAGTAAGTGAGTTTGTGAACATGCTCAAGGCCACCTGTGCCATTACGAGCAAACATCCATATGCTCTCTCAGGGAACCCGGAGATCAGTTGAACATAAAAGCGTCGACTTCAATTTTCAACTTAAGCAGACACCTTTCCTAGGCCTTCTCTGCACTGCCATGAAACATATCATGAACAATGGTACAGCAAACTATCAAAGCAACTGAGAGGACTATTTTTATACATTGTGAATATTTTATGGCAACAGAGACACAGCTAGTAATAAAAACAATATATTGTCAGAAATATTACTATGACAATATGTGGACACCTGGCATGATTTCTGTCTCTGAAATACTGAAATGTGTATTAAAAAAAAAGTCAAATTCAAACAAAACAATTAATGTGTTTTGGGAAAATTTGGTTGGGTAAAAGTAATGGTAATGGTAATGGTTTTATTTCATTTGAACATGCATCAGATTACAATTGAGTGCATCACATAATCAGTTCACAGTTCCACATGTCCAAAAGGAGTAGGAAGAAGCAAAGCTTATTAAATCCTACCCCTCCATCTGGTACTTTTACAATCAGTAACTGTTACATTTGTTCACTTCCTGCTTTCCCAATATAGTTTAAGTTTTTAATTTTTTTGGGCATTTTTTAAAATTTTATTTATGTCACGTAACAAAGTACGAGGTGATATGACCATACAATGACATAATGGGTACTGTTACATTTGTTCACTTCCTGCTTTCCATAATCCAGTTTAAGGTTGTTTTTTTTTTTTTTTTTTTAAAACAATGCACCTCGTACCAAGCAAACGTAGCAAACATCAACTGCTTGTATTGTTTCTTGAATTGGCTCATCGTTGTGCATTGTTTGAGGTCCTTACTCAATCCATTCCATAGTTTGATTCCACATACTGAAATGCTATGGCTAGCATAACGTAGTCCTAGCATAGAAGTGTTTCAAATGTACTTCTTCCCTGAGATCATATTTCTCCTCTCTTGTAGAGAAGTATTGGATGACATTTAAAGTAATATGAAAGTACATCAAAGTAATATTACAATGGTAATTAAAAGTCAGATTGTTAAGAGAATAAAGACAACATTACAAGTTAAAAGATATAACAAGAAAGATAAAATTTTGGTAAAGTAAAGTAAAAACTAGCTAAAAATATTAAATATTAATATAAAAAATATTAATATTAAATATACAAACACGCGCAGAAGAACGGAACAAAATGAAAGGCTTTTAAGTGTCCCCTTTATAGTGCAAAAAATATGGTTCAAATTGCTAATAATACGCTTTGGCAGCGATGGCACAAAGCAGAGATGCAGGTTGTTTTTTATTTAACATCGCATGCGGCCCTTGGTTGAAAAAGTTTCGACACCCCTGCTATAGATACTTTCAATAAAATAAGACTGAACAAGAAAATATATGAGAAAGAAGCTGTCTCATCAGTCTCATTCTCGGCACTTTTCCTGAGGCTGTGTCTGTGTAACACCACCACACGTAAACTTGTCAAACTCTTCAATGAAATATGGGAAATAGAAAAGTTTTCAGAAAAAATTCATTAAGTTTGTGTTGTGGATGGGAATTATGTGCACTGCTGTACTTTTATGCTGTCATCTTTTTTTGGCGACATTTGAAGCATTATATATTCAGCCCGCTGCCATGGCAGCACGAAGCATGGAGATCTCAAAAGGGCATCTGCCAGTCTCTCTTATATGTCGACTTCTAAGCGCTGTGAATGAATTAA